>NC_025691.1:25031601-25041628 GCF_000633955.1 Camelina sativa
TATATATATGCATCATGCATATTAATGTAGATATATATGTATATATGTGTAAGTATATATATCTTGTTGATAAAGATCATGGATATCTATGGGAATTAGTACTCTGTAAACCGTAGACGTTGTGTTTCTTGGAAGGAGCAGAAGGTGGAATTGGTAATGTCTTGGGCAAAAACCCTGAGAAACTTTCTGGAGGGTAATCATCATAAATGAAACCTTGATTACGATGATGATGATGTGGATTTGGTCTCCTCACCTTGAAAAATCTCTGTGGTCTTGATGATGAGTATCTTCGTAAGCCTTCCGCTTCACACATCCTCCATGAGAACACCATCATAATAACCACTAGAATCATCACTGCTCTGCGTTTATTGCCCATTATTGCCAAGTATAAGCTTGCTTTCAGAAAACAGGTAAATAGGGAAAAGATGGAAGAAATAGAGAAACTGAGAGTGATCTTCTTAAGGTGAGTGAGTTATTGGGGGGACTGGTTGATGTTATAAGAAAAATAATTGTACTAACCATCATATAATACTATATATATTTATATAAAGTTGGTATACAGTGGTCTTGATTACGATCTTTCTTACCGAAATAACCTCTAACCTTATAATCCTGTGCTCTTGTACATATAAAAGTTATTATTTTGACATTTTTAACATATAAGTTAAGTATACTTTATTAGAAGTTAATCTTTTTTAAAATTTATAACGACATTTTTTGTAAAACGGAAAGAAAACTAATAAGGTTGATTCTTATGATCTATTTACTGTTTTGTTGTTTATTGAAAACTAGAAAAGTGTATCACATAAACTCTACAGCAAATTAGTTTTTCTTTTTATAGGAAAACAAAGAAGTAAAACCAACTAACTTAACTTTTCAAATAGTTTGTATGAATTGAGACTTATTGAAATTTTTATCAACTATATATGCTTTATATATTATGCATAAGCATAAATGGGCGACTTTTATGTTTTCTATTATAAACTATTACTAGTTAATCAATATAAATGTCATAAATTCGGTGTACGTTAGAAAGACGAATTGCTTGATTAAAGGCATGAAAGATTGTGTTGTCTAGAGGTGGGAGTGGGTAGGATGTTTTATGCTTTTGAACGGGTCTTTAGGGGATCAGGGGATTCATATAGTAAATGTGTTCATATGTGTAAAATATTATGAGCTTGTTGCTTTTGTAGTTGATGGTGGCACTGGTAAGGATTAACGCAACCACGTTTAACGATATATTTTCATACTATATTTTTAACAAATGTATTATGTATGGAATTTGCATAGATGTTTTCTTGCCACTATCTAATAAACAACCGAGTTTTAAAGTGTAAATGTTATCATTAGATTTTTCTAAAAATTGAATTTCTGAATTCAGTTGGCATTAAATGTTGTGAGGAACATGGAAATAAAGTAAAAAAGAAAAAGGAAAAGGAGGAAACATATAAAGAAGAGGGAAAGTGGATTAGAATAATCAATACTATAATAGGAAAGATCGGTGGCGTTGGTACCACTAAAGTTTGAAAATTTTACCTTACATAATGACAAAAATACTACTACGTCCGTCTACGTGAGCCCTCCTGCCGCCTCGGTGGCTCGGTCTTCTCTTCTGTTTTTCATCTCCAATAGTAGAACACATTTTTTTCTTTCTTTCTTTTGTTTGCATAGCCATGTATAACAGAGTAATTTTTTGCAAAAGAAACAAACTAACTAATCAAGCACTAAACCTTGCTGAAATAATATCTACATATCGGCAAATGCATAATGTTGATGGAAATTATTAGTCAAAAAGTCAAAGCAAGACCATTTTTCTACGATCTGACATCTCTACATCTCACGTTCGTATAGTACATAGGCATAATAAATAACAATTTTAACCAACATGATTTGGATTAAATATATTAATTAATTACGAAAATTTTGTATGTACAGTATTCTACGGAGTTGATAGTTCCTTGACTCTTGATTCAATGCTTCCGGCTAACGCAAAACTCGGCTATTAAATAAGCGACCAAGAGATACACTCGACAAAAACTCTTACACTACATATCTACTTGCTTTTACATTAGCGAAATAGAGTATTTATTCCATATCGATCTTTATATCATACATATCTTTATTTACAACTGATAGAAGTAAGTGGGAATATACATGATTTGGCGTTCATATTGAATACAAACAAATTGAAATAAAGTTGCATAGCATTATAATCAAGCTCACTAAACAAAAAAAACAAAAAAAAAGAGGAGAAAATGGCACACAAAAAAAAAGATCAAAGTGGACCTCAGTTTGCCGACAGAGCTGATGACATAATACAATATGAAAAGACATGTAGTATTAAATATTGTTGGATAGATTCAGGTAGTCCTACTTTTATTTATTGGGTCACGCATTCAATGTCAAAATTTTTCTTTTCTTATAAACGCATTTATATCATATGGTTGGTAGTAGGCCCTTTAGAAATTTCCAAATCAACAAGAAAAAACATTTAATTACGAAAAGCCCGACATTATTTATTTCAACTCATAGTATAAATTTTCGACATAGATAGACTTATAAAAGATACGATTGCTGTCGAGATTCAAAGCTTTGCCTTCTGCTCTTATCTCAAGCATAAGTAGTTCGAGTCCTTCTCTTCCGGTAGTTACAAAAATACAATAGAAATTATATGTATTTAAAGCACATATATGTGGTTAGATCTATATGTATTGAAGTACTAGCGTGTATAGAAGAGCATAATAGTAAACAAGACACAAGCTTTGTTAACGGGGTTCGGATAACCTACATTCCGGAACCAAGTCCAGAATTCATTAATTAGAAATAGAACTTCAACGATACCATCAAAAGATCTCTATCTTATTGATGAAGCGACGCCACACACCTTGTGTGCATCTCTCAAGAATATCGTAAGACGCGTACCTCTTCATGAAATGCTCTCTTGGTATTTATAACAATTGTTCAATCCTAGATAACTAACATATTCTAAATCGGTAAACTAACATATTTAGATAACTCCTAAATAGAATTAATCCTAATTCCATAATTCGGTAGGATTGGTATAGCTTGCACCTCAAGCTATCTTCAAGCTTACGCCAACAGTGTTTGTAATTCATCTTTGGTTATATGTTTTGTTCGTTTCTTGTGGTGATCATGCATGGTATATTATTGATCATATGTTATACGGATTTATAAATTTGACACACAAATTACAAAGTAACAAAAATAAACCGTTACCACAAAAAGGAAAAATGGCAAGCATTATTACAATATAGCTCACTAAAACTTTGTTTTACACTCTCAACATAACATATATTAGAACAAGATCTACTACTCTACTCACAACAAAAACAAAAACTAAAACTAAAAGTCTAAAACACACTTACTAACACTTCATTTCTACGTTTTTATTACCACTGAAATAAACGTTTTATTCAATTGAGCCTAAAACTTTGTTCATGTATATTTTTATTAAAAATCCAAAAGATATGTACGTTTGCAGAAATAACTAAATATTTGGTAATTTATATGAAATTTTCATTATAAATAATTGTAAAGTGATATAAATATGTCCACATATATATATACTTGATAATTTAATATCATTAAACTAATAATTTGTTTATATGGTGTACGCTTAATTAAATGAATACGAACACGTATTAAAATAATCAAACTAATTATATTTGTCAACTTAAATCAAGTACTTTAATTTGTAATGAATTTTGTGAACCAGATTAACCACATTAACTTTTGTTCTTTTTCTTTTCTTGCTTCTTGTTAAAATGGGTTGAGAAATTCTAGACCAAAGCATGTTCATCTCTCTCTACGTCAAAATCATCCTTCCCAACGAACACATTTAGTTCCATATGATAAAGTTTTTACTTTTTACATTTCTCAAAAAAATTCCGACGAACAATAAGAGTAGACTTGTTTCCGAGAGGAGGCAACACATAACCGGCCTTAACAATATTAATGGGCTTTCGTTGCTAAGTTTTCTTCTAACCTCTTAAACTAATACGTATATCGTCTTATTAGTATATGACGGAGTAACTATGCCTTCTTAAAATATTATTTTTGCTAACCACTACTTTTGTGCTTTTAACTCATTCGGTAGTTTCAAATATTATTGTTAGATGATTGGTAAGTTTGGTTTATCAAATAGAGATTAAGAGATATATCATCATAATGGTGACAACTCCAAAAACATTAAAAAAAACACACACATAAATGAAAACAGAGATATCATAACATACTGCAACATACTATACCATGGATCTCATAAACGTTTCAGTTCCCAGTAATTGATGAAAAACATATGAAGATATCCATATATAATTATATATATATATATATCACCTTAATCAATTAAGTTTGATCAAACTGAGACTCTCCTGGAGGACGGCAACGATTAGGAGTCTTGAAACATTCATCAGGAACAGGAGAGTAAATAGGTGGAGCGTACGAATTAGACGGCGTATCTGCAATTCACAAGTCCCTTATTAATTCTATCTATTGATACAAAATAATGATACACAGAGTCTTATGCACGGAAACATACCAGAGAAAACAACTTGATTAATTATGAAAAGCGCCAAGAATGAGAAAAGCATCATCACAAGGAGCTTCGATGAACTTGGCATCTTAGCCACAAAAGACATATCTCTCTCTCTTTTTTTTTTCTTTTTTTTCTTGTAAGACTTTAGTAGAAACTAGAAAGGGCTGAGTGACTGAGTCGTCATGTGAACTTGGGTGATTGGTACTAATAATAGAGAGTCTACAATATGGGTTAGTAACACATTTTGTAAATTTACAATAACATCCTTCCGTTCTTGCCGATCGTTTTTAAGGGTCATCCTCAGAGGGCCGGACCATTGTCTACTCTAAACAAAATACTGAGGTTTCTGAACAAAATACACCAATTACTAAGAAAGTGTATTTGATTAATTACCCAAAGTAATCAAATTTCGTTGGTTGTACTTAAATTCTTTCATGACATGCGGTTATCCCTTTTTTAAAACCCAATAAAACCCTTAATCTTTTCTAGTGATTACTTTGTGAATTAAAAAATAACAATTAATACAAAAAGGAAATAAAAAGAAAAATAAATGAGGATTGAACGACATCGGATGATGCATGCAGCCACCTCTACGAGGTATTGAGACGGCAACAATGGTAAGTCCAATAATAATACTATATACTTAAATAAAAAACCAAGCATAATTTGTAGATACTATATATACATTGATATTATTTTCATTTCATTATGCTATACCTATACATAATCAGTCCCTAGATCTTAATTTGACAATTGGCGTTATTAAAATGACAACCTTGAATGACACCTTTAGATTTTCTGCTTAGGTGAGGATCATTAGACTTGACGAATGTACAAACACATTTTTTTGAGTACTTAAATTTCTGACAACATGCCCCGCCATGTTGAGGTGCCCCTAGGCCTCCGTATATATGTGAATGGATGCAATGTTTGGCTTCTTGTGTGCATACTTGAGGCATTGGCACCTTTGAACATTTGGTTTTATTAAAATTACAACCACGAAGTACATCATTTGCACCTTTTCTTAGCTTATGATCATGGGACTTAAGAAACTTACACACACATGCTACTGATGTGTTAAGTTTCACACAACATGGTCCGCGGTATTTAGGGGCCTTTGCTTCTCCGTGTATATGCGCCCTGATGCAATCTTGAACCTCTGTTTTGCATTCTGGTGGCATTGGATACGCTTTCTTCTCCTCAGGCTGCTTGGGAATGACCACAATTGACGCACCGGGGTCGCCACCACCAGCTGGCTTGGGGTTTTTTGCAGTTCCACCCCTATAACCGATGCCAACAGTACTTTCATCACCAATGACGCCGCCCCTACCAGTATTCCCACTCCTGCCAAAACCAATGGAGCCGCTGCCACCACCAGCAACGCGACCACCCCCACCCCCACCCTTGCCAGCTACTTTAATCGGAGCCGGAAATGAAGACACGAGTATGATGAAGGCAATGGGCATCAATGGAATGATCTCCATGTCTAATGAATTTAGTTTAGCTGGTCAAGATGAATTTGCTTTAATTTGTAGAAATGATCTCTGCTTTCCTTTTAGGTCTTTTAATAGGAAATTGTAATCAATGGTTCCTACAAAACGTGGATATATGGAAAGTGGGAATCGATTCCTATAAAGAAGGGACCATGGTAATCTCTCTCTCTCTCTCTCTCTCTCTCTCTCTCTCTCTCTCTCTCTCTCTCTCTCTCTCTCTCTCTCTCTCTCTCTCTCTCTCTCTCTCTCTCTCTCTCTCTCTCTCTCTCTCTCTCTCTCTCTCTCTCTCTCTCTCTCTCTCTCTCTCTCTCTCTCTCTCTCTCTCTCTCTCTCTCTCTCTCTCTCTCTCTCTCTCTCTCTCTCTCTCTCTCTCTCTCTCTCTCTCTCTCTCTCTCTCTCTCTCTCTCTCTCTCTCTCTCTCTCTCTCTCTCTCTCTCTCTCTCTCTCTCTCTCTCTCTCTCTCTCTCTCTCTCTCTCTCTCTCTCTCTCTCTCTCTCTCTCTCTCTCTCTCTCTCTCTCTCTCTCTCTCTCTCTCTCTCTCTCTCTCTCTCTCTCTCTCTCTCTCTCTATTTTTGGGTTTGAAAGCTCTGTTTTCTAGCCAAAGGTACATTAATAAAATCCAAAAATTATAACCAGAAGAATGATATGTATGTGGAGCTTAACTAAATTGGATCATTCACCTTCTCGGTGATAGATTATATCATATGAACTTGTTTCCAAATGATATCGGACAACTCAAGAATTTGTCCAAGAGTGTTTTCTTGTGACCTGAATTCATATTCCCACGATCTCAACAGCCCTATATTTTTGAGACTATTTCTTCCAGTACTTGGTAGACACGTCAATGATGAGAGATTTAGAAACTTGACGATATCTTATTGCGACTTAATCAGCCGACATGACAATATCTTACCAATATGAACCAACGTGTTGCGACAGGTTTCATGCTCCGCACAATGACGATTGCTCAATTTGCACTCATCCATATATTGGCAACCATATGGGATGTGTGGATTCCCTTGGAACCCCTCTTGACATTTGCAGGTATGCCCATATATATACATACGGTTGATGCATTCGCTGTTCTGATGGCATGATTTGTTCTCAGCTTGCTCACATGTCGAATCAGTGATACTCCACTCTGTTAAACACTAAAAACCGTGTGAGGTTCCGCTGGTTTTGAAGTTCTTCTCGTCCAGAAAATTGTAATATCCAGCTTGCACTACAAATGTATAGAAGCAAGGATTTACGTCAAACACGTCTGTCCCATTAGGTTTATGATTGGTTAATAACACATTTTGTAAATTTACAATAACATCCTTCCGTTCTTGCCGATCGTTTTAAGGGTCATCCTCAGAGGCCCGGACCATTGTCTACGATTAAGAGAAACTGACAAAATATGATTAAACCCTTTTTTTTTGGGTCAACTTCCTTTTTCCAAATAGCTCAAAAGAATACCAAAAAATTGTAATTTATAAGTTATCTATTAAATTTTCTCAACCTGGTTATCCCTATCCATTTTCGTTCACAAAAAAAAATAAAATATATCCCTATCCACATGGCGATTTAGACTTTGTGTGGTGTTTTTGTCTAGTATTTACAATCACGTAATAGTGTGAGAAATTTCATATCTAATCTATACCTTTCTTTTCATGATGTATAGATAATTAACTAGTGTTTTATTTATTTAGTATAACTATTTTAAAGGATTAATTTTCTTGTGAAATAAATTTTGTATTTAAAGGCCTAAAGGGTTCTTTTTCTTGTGTTGGACTATCGATCATTTTAGACGATTTATTTGGAACCACATTTCAAAACTGTAGTGACTAATCAACATGGACATAGCACTGCTGCTATCGAACCTCTCTATACTGCACAAATATGTGGAGCATCAAACGTGAATATATTCTAACTATTATTCTTTCTACAATAATTTAATCTTAAGTTAATTGTTATAAATATCACACAAAAATGTTTTGTCACTCCCTACTAGGTAGCCATCAAACCCTCTGCTTATTGTTTTCCAATCCATCATCTCTTCTTAGTTAGACTTTTCTTTATGTTCATGCTTTCCTCCGCTTGACTTTCTTTGCCACACGGCGTTGTCCCTAAAAGAATTGATTAATTAGGACTAAGTACGTTTTAAAAAAAAAAAAAAAAAGATGTTACTAATGTGAATTAGTTTAAGTTTTTGTAGTATGGCTGTCTGGGCATCAGGTTTTTGAAATTTTTGATGTTAACCTTTTCCTATTAAAAAAAAAATATTTATTAATTGAGTTGTAGATGGTTATGTTGTGGCGGGTCATCTAAGATATTGACAAATACAGTAAAACCTCTATAGATTAATAATATTGGGATCAAGACATTTTATTAATTTATAGTGATATTAATTTATCTATAAATTAATAATTATTATTTTATAGTGTAAATTAATAATTATTAATTTATAGGTATATTTTTAATTGTTTAATTTTAAAAAAAATATATTAGAGATAATTTTTACAAAATAAGATTAAAATTTTGGATGTTGTAAATTTTATGCTATTGGAATTGAATTTGAAAGAATTAAAAAATATTATTGACAATGAATTACAAATATTATAGACAAATTCACTTATACACATGACATAAATATTCAAATTAATTAATAAGAATATCAATTATAGTATTTTAATAGTCTATCAAACTATCAAAATGTAAATGATGCATATTTAGAAATTAAAAACTTTAAAAAAATTTAGCTGTTTTATGAAATGTTTTAGAATATTTTATATCATTATAGTTTGAAGATACAGCATAACAATTGTTTTATAAATATGAGGTTTAATCGAAATATACTTTACTTTTTTTTTTCCACAAATGAAATATATTGATTAAGGCAAATCTTTACAAAGAGAGTTGTATAGCCAATCAGGCTTTGATACAAAAGCAGAGTAATAGCTATTATCAATACAACCAAATTTAGCTAAGGTATGTGCTACACTATTACATATTTTACTATATCAGTATATATATATATGTAAATTTACATGATTATTAATTTATGATATTATTGGGACCATATTTTACATGGGGATTTCAAAAAAATTATTATCTTATTATCTTATCAAATTTTGTTATTTTTTACACTGTTCCGACTTGAGACTAGCAAAATTTATTAATTTATAATGTTTATTAATTTATAGAGCATTAATTTATAGAAGTTTTACTGTATACAATATTTCAGTTGCCAAATTTAGATCTCAATTTCGTAGTTTCACTTGATGAGGATATGGTTTTGGTCAATTTCGATTCGGTTTCTGTCGATATCCCAATAATTATAATGACAGCCATATAACAAAAAAACAGAAAATTCGAATTTTCTTTATTTTCATCTAAATTTTCAAAAACTGTTTTATAGTTATGTTCGAACGTGGATTCATAATCCTTATTAATGAGCCAGCAATATCCGTATACATTATTACAAACTGCATATATCATAACATGGATCGCACAAGCTTTTTATTCTCCTTATATGAAGCTTCACCCATACATCACCTTATTATATTTATTTGATTGTAATTCATGTGACCAAATTGAAACTCTCATGGATGGCAATAAGGTGGATTAAAACAATTCGCAGGTACAGGAGAGTAAACCGGATTAGTGTCGTAGGAGAAACCTGAAACAACACAAGTCCTAAACTCCTAATCATATTAATACTAATACTACTGATGCGTACGGAGCTGTAAAATTATATAGTATAAAACACCTAAGATTGCATATTATTTATTATATGGTATATGTTATATATATGGAAACTTACCTGGTTGAGCATGGGAGATTATGAAAAGCGCCGCCAAGAATGAAAAAATCATAATCACAACGAGCAGCTTCGATGAACTTGTTCGCATCTTGTATAACCCTTCTAATAAATCTCTCTTTTTATTTTTCTTACACTTGGAAACCAAGTGAGATTAGGGTAATATGCGGGGGG
>NC_025691.1:25041925-25045742 GCF_000633955.1 Camelina sativa
GTGGGGGGGGTGGTGATTATAGTATTTATAGACTCTGTAATATGTGGTTAGAAGAAGCACAGATTTAATTACACGAATACCCTTTAGAGTCCTTTCCTATCGTCAAGGATTCCTCACCAGAAGCGCAGACTTGTCTACGCCAGAGAAAATGACAAAACATGATTCAATCCTAAACCTATAATCCGATGAAATTAAAACCCATAAAATATCTCAACTAAATATTCTATTACAAAGAAATAAACAAAATTATTTAGGTTTCTGAACAAAATACACCAAATTACTAAGGAAATGTATTTGATCAATCAATACTCAAGAGTTTCAAATTTTCGTTGGTTATACACAAATTTATTCATGACATGTGGGTATCACTTTTATAAAAACCCAATATTTACCCTTACTATCTAATATGATTACTTTGTGCATTAAAATAACAATTAATAAATAAATAAAAACTAAATAAATGAGGATTGAACGACATCGGATGCATGCAGCCACAACTAGGAGGTAGGTATTGAGACAGTGACAATGGTAAATCCAATAATAATATATACTCACTAGATAATGTGCAGTGCGAGAAAATATTTATGTAAATTTTGATTTATTAGTTACAAAATAATAGTAATCTCTTTATTTGATTTATTTTACGTATTTTATAATTTATAAATTTAATTTACTTAGTTTCAAACTTCTGTTTCGACTATAGTCAGTACAATAAATTTAACGATCTATCATTATTAGGTTTTGGATATAATTGCTTAAACATT
Source organism: Camelina sativa (assembly GCF_000633955.1). Lineage (NCBI taxonomy): Eukaryota > Viridiplantae > Streptophyta > Magnoliopsida > Brassicales > Brassicaceae > Camelina > Camelina sativa. The sequence goes on from NC_025691.1 coordinate 25,042,690, forward strand.
TTAGAATTGGTAGAATCAAGAAAACCCTTATTTAATCTTAATCCGATTTACAATTTATAGCGGTATTGAATCAACGTAAAAAATGAATTAAAGTGCAAACAAATTATATGAGTGGGAGGTAGAATGTAATATAACAAAATATTTTTGCTACTAAAACTCATCGATCTCATTGCAAAATCATAAAATTTGAATATTTATAAGTATCAAATAATTTAACCCGTATATATATATATATATGTTTTGAATAGTGTGGCAGGACAATATATTATCTCTCATATGATAGAAAATTTAGTCGATTTGTTAATCATCTCATTATATGAAATTATATATATCAAATCCTCTCAAATTTTGAATTAATTTGTGAATGAGCGAAATCTTTTAGAAATAAGATCATCAATTGCTAAAATAAATTGTAATTCACATTGTTTAGATAGTGGAGGTTTAATAGTTTTCTGTGGATAATTATTTTTATTATTTCGAATGATCAAAATAATTATTTAAGAAAAAATAATATTATGATTGATCATAATTATTATTTACGATTTTCTAGCAAAAACATTTGTGTAGATGTTTTTGAAAAATTAATGTTAAAATTATGTGTAAGAAAGATTGGATTTCTAGTTATTCAAATATCATATGTTATAATCTAATATTAATGTTATGAATAATTGTTTTATTGAAACTATTGACGAAAGTATGCTTTTTTTTTAATTAATGAAAATATCTTTATTATAAAATTGAGATTTTCTGAGTTGATTTGTGAATAAATGTATTCTGAATTATTTTTTTGTATAAATTCTATTAATACGGATTAAGTTCAAAATAAAAAGCATTAACTTATATAAATTGGAAACACTATACTTTTGATACCTTGTTATGATTTTGATAATTTGTAATCAAAGAAAGGAAAAAATCAGTTGATATCATGATTTAATCTTTTTCATTATTTAAATGTTAAACAATTCTTAATATATTATATAAGTAATGCGTTAAAAAATAAAAGAAAAACAATTAAAAAAGCAACTATAATGAGTATATATTGACTGTAGAATAATTCATTCTAGATAGTTAGCACATGGAAATGTATAGATAGTTCCCGTGCTATATATTTTATAATCTTTTACATTTCATTTACTTAGTTTCATACTCTGATTTTAACTCGTTTTGGCTACATGATACAATGTTCAAATCCGTGAACCATATAAATTTGGTAAAATCCTAAAAAGAAAACAAAACTTGTATTGAAGCAGTCATGTTTAGAAATCTCGATTTAACTTTTTGATTTATTTTTTAGTTATATATATTATATTAAATAAAGTATAATATTGGTGATTTCTTAGATTTTAATCAAAATACAATGGCATTTTGTGTAATATACCACATGGAAGTAAGGTTATTTGTTTAGAATGTTGCTTAAATAATATAATAGAGATATACCTTTATTTAACTATAAAAAATCAAGCATTATTTCTACAATTATTTTATTTGCTATATATATATAAATCTGTATACTTATTTAAGCAATGTTGTTAGCAAAATAACCTTATTTTCATGTGGTATATTACAGAAAATGAAATTGTACTTTTATACAAAAAGAGTTATAAAAAAAATTGTATAGTTGTAATAAATAAATACTAACCCACTTAAATAGCAGTTAAAGTAGGACATTTAAACTCATCTTTTTGTTATAATCTACAAAATCTTTTTGTTCTAATTTAAACAATTTTTTTGTTACGCATATATGTAAGAGTTATTGGGGTCATGTTTTGCATTCATCCACACAAAGTTTTCGAGTAAAACATTAATAAAATCATTTGATGTTTTTAGTGTAGATTGGCAGCAGGTTAATGACGTTGAAGTTATTATTCGGTAAGCTTGCTTGATGAGAATTTTACAGATTTGGTATATTTTGTTGTAGCATAATCCATTTATGGATTTCTCCATGGAGTGGGTTTGTTTTTAGGATTCTAAAACTAGGTTTTGTTTGGAGGCTACAATGAGGCAACGTGTTACTAAATATCTGGGATAAGGACTTTGTTGATAGTCATGTATAATGCAGTACTACAGTTTGTAGGTTCGTTAATAGTTTAATGACATTGCTGACCATAAGTCCATACTTCTCACTATGAATTATTTTTTTTTTTTAAATTATGTGTTTTATTTATTTATTTATTGATATTAAACAACCAAACAAAATATATATTACAAAATCCAAATTTTTGTAGTTTTTATCGTTTACCAGTAATTACGAGTTATTCACTTGGAGCCAAATGAAAACCTAAAAACAAGTAATTCCAAATTAAACCGAGTCATATAGAAAGGAGCCTACTTTGTTAAATAAATCTCCTTTATTGAATAACCTGAAATTCGAATAACCTGAAATTCGAATTTGAAATGAATCCTCAGTCCAAAACTTAGATGAAAAATTAATTTCACTTATTAATATCATTTATAGTGTTACAAAATAATTACTTTTAAAATATAGAAAATGCCATATAAATTTAACAAAACATTTCTCCCCACTTCAGAATGCATGCGGGTTACTATTTAATACATTGGTTTTATTTTATTCTAATCATTATATAGATAATCAGCCCCTAGATCTTAATTTGTACAATTGGGCGTCGTAAATTGACAACCTCGAATGACACCTCCAGCATGTCTACTTACATGAGGATCCTTAGAGTTAATTAATGTACAAAGACAACTTGTTGAGTGCTTAAATATCTTACAACATTCCCCGCGGTGTGGAGGTGCCCCTAGGCCTCCGTATATATGTGAATTGACGCAATGTCTAATTTCAGGTTTGCATACTTGAGGCATTGGCATCGTAGAACATTTGGTTGTATCAATACGACAAGCACGAAGTACAGCATTTGCACCTCTGCTTTGCTTAGAATCATTGGACGTAAGGAATTTACACACACATGGTAATGATTTACTAAATTTAACACAACATGTTCCGGCGAATGTAGGCGGCCACCCCACGCCTCCGTGGATATGCCCCTCGACGCAATCTCTAACCCAGTCTTTGCATTCTTCTGGCATTGGCT
>NC_025691.1:25045776-25080225 GCF_000633955.1 Camelina sativa
CCCACCCCCACCCCCACGCCCACGCCCACGCCCACCACCCCCAGCCGCACCCCTGGCGGCTACTTTAATCGGAGCCGGAAATGAAGACAAGAGTATGATGAAGGCAATGAGAACCAATGGAATGATCTTCATGTCTAATGAATTTAGTTTAGCTAGTCAAGATGAATTTGCTTTAATTTGGTTTAGCTACTCAAGCTGAATTTGCTTTAATTTATGAATGATATCTACTTTATTTTTAGGTCTTCCAATTCTGGGAAATTGTAATCAATGGTTCCTACAAAACGTGGAAGTATGGAAAGTGGGAATTGATTCCTATAAAGAAGGGACCATAGTAATTTCCTATGGTTGCCTTTCTTTCTCTCTCTGTTTTTGGCCATGGCTTGTTTTTCTAATCTAGGCAAAGGTAAATCATTATCATTATTATTATTATTTAAAACTAATAAAATCCAAAAATTACACCCAGAAGAATGTATTTGGATCATAACTAAATGGACCTTTCTTTAACCTTTTGGGTGATAGATTAATAGATTATATATACTATGAACTTGTTTCAAAATGATATCGGAAAACTCAAGAACTTGTCCAAGAGTGTTTTCCTGTTACCTGAATTCATATTCCCACCATCTCAATAACAACCCTATATCTTTGAGACTATTTCTTCTATTACTTACTAGACACGTCATTGATGAGAGACTTAGAAACTTGACGATATCTTATTGCAACTTTATCAGCCGACATGAAAACACAGTACTGGTTCAAGCATCACACACACAACCAAAGGCTGCAGAAGAAAAGAAAGAAATTTAAAAAAAAAACACACACACACACACAAGTTATAGATAGTTTGCTTAGTACTCCAAGGAAATATCAATCACTTTATTCAATTTCAAACTCCTGATGTTGATAGACTCGACCCATGTTGCCCCTGAAGCTCTCAAACCTTCAAGCTCTGCAGCTACTTGTCTCATATCTGGCCTCTCCTCTCCTTTCACTTTTGCGCACCTGAGAGACAACAGTGCTGCTTCATAAATCTGCCAGCGATTCTCTTCGTTCACCACCCTCCTGTCCATAACGTCACTTAACCGATTCTCTTTCAGAGCAGATTCAAAATGAGTCACCAGGTACTTTTCAGTCTGTGGCCGGATAAAGAACACGGCCTTTTCCCCTGAAACCAGCTCCATCAGAAGGACACCGAAGCTGTAAACGTCGCTCTTTTCGCTCAACATGCTTGTGTTGAAATACTCTGGATCCACATATCCTATTGTTCCTTGTACCAGTGTTTTCAGCTGTTCTCTGTCTGCAGGGAAAAGCCTCGAAGACCCAAAGTCAGATATTTTGGCGGATAACGTGTCATCCAAGATAACATTGGCGGGCTTGACGTCACGGTGAACTAATGGGACCGGAGCAGAGGAGTGGAGGTATGAAAGAGTTCCGGCGATCTCTGCTGCAATCCTCAACCGGTCTTCCCAAGGCAGAGAAGAACCGAACAAGTTGTCGTAAAGCGTTCCACCGGACACAAACTCATAGACCAAGAGGGGAACTTGGGTTTCTAGGCAGCAACCCAGAAGCCTCACCACGTGTGGATGGTTGATTTGTGAGAGGACAACTACTTCATTGATGAACTGGCCTACCGGGTTACGGTCACCAACTCGAGCTTTTTTGATGGCGATTTCAGTGTTGTCTGACATAATCCCTTTGTAGACAATTCCCTGCCCTCCCTCACCCAGTATTCTGGTCTCGTGATAATTGTTAGTAGCCGCCTTGATTTCTTCCTCCTTGAAGATCTTGATGGATGCATGTGTGCCCGAGTCTAAGAGTCGTTGTGCCAGCAGTATGCCTCCGTTTTCTTCAAAACGTTTCTCTCTGCATTTGGCTTTTTGCTGGCTCTTAAATTTTAGCACTAGGCCGCAGATGACGAGCAAGACGACCAAGATCCCAATGTTGCTTGCTGGTTACAGTTAAAATTGTGGATCCAAATTAATAATGATTTTGAGTTCTTGATAAAATTGATACAAAAAAAAGTAAACGAAACTTACCAAGAAGAATGATTTTCCATTCTTTACGTTTTTTGCAGTGGAAAGAACCAACGGTGTTGCGACAGGTTTCATGCTCCGCACAATGACGATCGCTCAATTTGCACTCATCGATATCTTGGCAACCATTTGGGATATATGGATTCCCTTGGAACCCCTCTTGACATTTGCAGGTATGCCCATGTCTACGGTTGATGCAATCGCTGTTCTCATAGCATGATTTGTTCTCAGCTTGCTCACATGTCGAATCACTGATACTCCAGTCTATTAACACTGGAAACTGTGTGAGGTTCCGCAGGTTTTTAAGATCTTCTCGTCCAGAAAAATTGTAATATCCGGCTTGCACGAGAAATGTGTGGATGCAAGGATTAACATCAAACACATCTGTCCGATTAGGATAGGTCATTGTTTCTAACTCTAACTTGCTGGATCCAGGATCGAGTAATGATCTACAACAACCGCCCCGAACAGAACATGATCCATCATTAAGTTGAGGTGAACTGCAATATGTAATGCATTCGGTTATGGCAAGTGTCATTGGCACATCAAATTCCGCAGAGGAGATAATACTGCAACCAATACGAAAGAACTGGTTCTTGCTGGAGAAAGTAAAGTCAGTAGATATAACACCATGTTCTTGACCTTTAGTAACACCTCCGTTGATGTTGTAGCAAGTACGGCTCGTATTCATGAGGATTTGCATTTCTCCATCGAGGGAAATGTTGAGCACCTGGAGGTTTTGCCTAGCTAAAAACGCCTTTTGCTCTTTCTGATTACACCTGATGGGAAATCTCTCGTCGTGGTAACAATCACGAGAAGTGCCAAAAGGATAGTCGATCGTGAGGTTTCCACATTTGGTTTTGCAATAATCACAAACAGAGTTAGAAATCAATGATAAAAGCAGCAAAAGAAACCCCACGTAATTGTCTCTCAACATCTTTGATATCTTTTTTTTTACTTTCTTCTTATTTTTTTTTCCTGTGTTTGTGACATTAGACGTCTTCTCCTTATAAAGTCCATTTTTTTTTTTTTAAGATTCAACTTTGTCAAAATAAAGAAGACTTTTTGTGTATCGTATATTTAAACCACAACATGGAAAGCTTGTGATCTGTCTTTTTATGTTTCATTTTTTTTTCAAAACTCTATCAAACAGGATTAGGTTTCGTAAGAAATTCTGTTTTTACATTAATTATTTCTAAAGCTACATATATTACAAAGTTAACCAAAATAATATAGGAACTTGTCATTATTTATTACCTGTAAGCAAGCCGATCAAAATCATCATCATGAAGTGGAGGAAGAGCCCTAGTATTCATTCCCTCTGAAGGAACAGAACAAACCACCTTTCCCATATCATCATCGTGACGCTGAAGAACGCGCTGCAAATTAATTTATCGTTTAGTTTAATGCCAATCCCTGACAAAGAAGTTCCTCGTCTCTGGAGAATTAAGCAAAACCCCATCAACTGCGAGGAAACAGAGATGAAGCCAAAATAAATATCATACATACATATAAATAAAGGAACAGAAACTTACCTTGTACTAGTGATTCACAAGACTCATTACACGTCTTTGATAAGCACGACATTGCCTTGAACTTGAAGTATTTTGTGGGTATCGACCACCAAAACCAAAAAAGCTTCTTGCCATGTGTCTAACATACTTAGTATCTTTTCCCTCACATTCATGTTCGGCTGCGAAATTTATTATGTTCGGAAATTTAGACAAGCCAATGAACAGAGAGACAACTGAAAAAAGCAAAACAGCTAATAGCAAGAAAGAAAATTCGAAGAGTAAAGACAACTGAATAAGAGACTTGAGAGAGAACTTCGAACCAAAAAGCAACACTACAAAGATTGGATTATATAGCTTCGCCATATGTCATACAAATAGTTTGTAGCAGACTATTGCCACAATTTGTTACTAATTAGACAAAAAATAAAATAAAAAAATAGTAGCAAAATTGTAGTTATTTGTAACAATTAGTGACAACTTTAGTTACTAATAAAATTTGTGGTAAATTGCTACTGATAAGTAACCATACAAATATACTCACTATTTACCATCATAATTAAGTTTGTAGTTTATATCTTACTATATTAATTAAGAAGTACAAAATTAAAAATAACCTTAAAAAGTGTAAAAAATTACATGTAATTGCCATTAGAAATTGTTAAATAAAACTAAAACTGTTGAGGCTATAAAAGATAATTAGTAATTGGGAGGTTACATGGATAATCAATCCATCTAAATTAAATACATAAACCAAAAAATCGAAACCAAAAAAATATTTCTTTAACAAAATCTTTATTCTCTTAACAAAAAAATCTCATAAGATACATCCATTAAGTTGTTTCACGTCTCAAAAACTTTATCTGTCAAGAAAGAAGGAACTAACTAGGCTGGATGTTGTATTCACATTTTCAACGTTACTCACATTTGATTCTTAGTTGTGGCTTTTACTTCTTCTTTTTGTTTCATAATTTCATTACAGTTATTAGGATTTCCTTTAAATTTCTCAAACCAATAAGGATATTGTTTCCAACTTTTTTTTAATAATAAATAAAGAGTAATGTTGAAAGTTATATTTTTGTTATTTACATATTATTGTTTCTTAAAAATGGGAGATCAAGTAAGATTTATCTCGAAATGTTATCAAATTAATATTAATGATATTTACACATATTGTTTGACAAAAAAAAAGTTAGTTACACAAATTAAAACGAATATGCAAACTGAAAATCATTATATTTTTAATCTATTAATTTGAACTCATATTTAAGTCATCAGTAATATAATTTCCTACCAGAGATTAAGTCATTTACACAATATGTTAGTATATATATCAAATAACATTTTTCCAAACAAAGTTTTAAACTATTTTATTCATTGTTACAGCCTCAGCTTTTTATTGATGTCATTTTTTCAATAAACATTTTAAAAATTGAAAAAATTGCATATATTTCTAAACCAACAATTTCAATTACAAACCATTATAAATGATTTAATTAATAAATTATTTTTTCAAATTTTTCTAAATTAAAATGTTCAGCCCGCTTTCTACCGCAGATTAGTACCTAGTTTACTAATTATTATTATAGTAATTAGCTACCCATAAGTAACAACATTGTTGTAACAAATACACCCACTATTGTGAATGTAACTTATTTTGTGGTAATTAGCAAAGACCTTTTTTACCTTTGTCAAGACTCAAGAGGTACCAAGATAAGAGCAAGCGAGGGATTTATCATTTATGTATAGTCTCAATAAGATTTTTAAAAGAAGACTAAACAATTTAGGGGTTTCGAAAAACTATCAAACACGGTAATATTTGTATTAAATCGTGTCGGGTCAAGTCAGCCTTTCGCCGTCCTACTAGATAGAATCAACTGCGACTTTTCTGTAATAAAAAAGTTGCAAACTTGTGTTTTGGGTTTTGTTTCACTTTTTGTTTATGTCACACGACCGGTTATATTGAAAGACTAAGCCATCGTCGACTACTAAAATATTATTTGTGTCGTAATTAATCCATCACTAGGGAAGGATACAAAAAAATAAAACTTTATACGCACCGGACAAGGTCTATCACGGCAAAATCATTTGTGGTGACGAGACGAAAAACGGTGTCGCTTTCCCCTACAGTTTTCGTGGTTGACTTGTCGGCTTATAACTTTGTAAACGCAAAAGAAAACGCAGAAGATGACTTCGAAAAGAAGAGAATTTTACAGAGTCTACATCATAGAAGAGAGACTCACTCTTCTTGAACTTGACGTGAAGGAAAATATTACTAAAGTAGTGAATCAATAATAATAAGATTCAAAAACATCAAATTTTGATATATTTAGTGACGAGAGCATTGGTACACTTTTAATGGTTTATGTTAGCAATAGCTCAAGTATCTATCTATATAACATTTTATCAAAAACTCTATAGATACATTCATAGACTTACAAACAAACAAAAAAAAAAAAAAAAGAGGATAACTACAAGTAGAAGAAAAGGATAGAATCTTTGTGTGGTACATTGAAGAAGATGTTCATGTCCTCCTCTGGCTTCATCTTCATCATTCCCGGATTCATTCGTCCACGGATTTGTAGACTCCACTTAATGTGGCTTGAGTTAATATGAACTGGTTAGCCAAAACAAGTGTATAGCCAGTACAGAACTTTTCATTACAAATCTCGTAGATGTACATTCCAGAGGCAAGATAAACATCCTCTGTTTTCATCTCTGTATTACGAAACCCCACAATTCAAACATTACGGAATTAGGAAACAAAGAGAGAGAGAGAGAGTTATGCATGAGTCTAGCTATAGAGAATAAGCATTCTCAGACATAATGTTAGAAAGAAAAAAACAAGTCCAACATTTTGGGGTCAAAACCACGTACAACCAAGGCAACTAAATTGACCCTTTCCATGACCATTAATTTCAAACCTACCAATTTTCACATGATTGATTGAGAGAGAAGAGTATCCACAAAACAGTTCATCAAGAAGACCAAAGCTCACAAAAAGCAAATCGAAAAACCTTTTAATTTCACAGAGGCCAGAGAGTTAATGCGTACCTTAGACTGTTTCGACTACGATCGCTATTGCTTCTACTGCTACTACCAGTACCACTGCTCTTTGAGCTCCCACTGTTGATCCTTGAGACAAGACCAGTTTGAGTACTCCTACGCGATTCAGACAATCCATTCTTCCACCAATCTTTATCCTCTGGTCTTGGAGAAAACCTAGAGCCTTTGCTTGTGACAGAAGAATCATCATCATCATCATCATCATCATCATCATCATCATCATCTTTCTTCTTCGTCTTTTTCTTAGCACTCAAGCTAACAGGGAACACCAATTTCAGAAGAAACCTACTGTTATTTACATCCCCGTTTCGAATCGGATCGACCCATCTATCACTCTTGGTCTTCCTCACGACTTTACTCGGCCTTTTTTGTATTCTCTGAGGCAATTCATCGAAAACAACCTTCCCGTCCTTGTCTTCTTCCTCCTCCGTCTCCGTGTTAACAACGTCAACGAGATCCTTCAACGAAAGCTCGTAACACGACTCGGGCATCTTACTAACCATATCCATAAGCTCACGTTGACCACGAGCGATGACTTGAGCCTTGGAAACAGCTGGTGGCGAGAGGCTCTCGTAATCGTCGTCGTGCCGGTGGTTGGGTGGTGGACTTGTCGTTGTTCTCCACAGAGGAGGCGAACAGACGCCGGAATCTGGATGATCTTCGAAAGCTCTGGGAAAATTCAAATGGGTGCTAGTATTGAACGATTTCGACGAAAGATCAAACCTTGCCATGGCTGTTTTGATAATTTCTATACTTCGTTCGGAAAAGATCACAACAACAAATTTTTTCTTAAGAGTTGAGAGAAGTTTGAGTCTTCTTCTTCTTTGTTCACACACAACACAACAAGTCCCGTTAAACATTTTATATTTCTACAATTTGTTTATTCAAAGACTAAAAAATACTGTGAATAATTTTTGGTTTGAGGGTATTATTGTCATTTTGATATATATGATGATTAGTTTATAATAATACTTTATTAGTAATTAATTTACAAAGGAAAGCGTGGGACGACGCAGATAATCTAAGCCTTAGATTTATTTTATTTTTTTCTAAACTTTAATACTATAAGATCCTTCCTCTACCTCTATTACATGAAAGCATTTAGATTCAGTACCATTCTCATGGTGGTTTAGTATCATTTAATTACTCGTCCCTACTTGTTTACCACTAATATAACACGATGGAGCTTTTTAAATGCACTCAGCCGTCTCGAGAAACGTATAGTGGTGGTAAACAAAATTAAACAAGATCATTTTTTATATAACCGGAAATTTAAATCCTTAATTTTGCTAGTTGCTAGATTCGATTACAATTAAAGAAAATATAGATATTAGGGAACTTTATTTTTCTATATATTATTATTTTTTATTTTTATTTTTTTATTTTTTTTTTGTCAATCAAGTGAACCTTTCATTCAAATCACATCCTCCTAAAGAAGTAAGTTTTTACAACATATAACAAGATAGATAAAGGAGAAAAGGGATAAGGGCTTCATGAGTTCTTCAAGAGAATCGGTTGGAACCAAGTTGGATTCGACTATGAAGACAAGCTTCGCGTGATCCTTGACCACCAAGTGGTCACAAGTAGCTGTAGCGGCTAGCGCAATCGAGTTTTGAAAAGAGGGTTTCTCAGTGGCATCCATATATGGGTGTATCGCCAACATGAGAGGTAAAGCAGTTGGAATAATGGCATTCAACATTTTAAGATCGAAACTTATATCTCTAGAAGGAGCTTCAGCTGGGGATCGAAAGAATTGGGTGTTAAACCGTAGCAAAACAGGTGAGTCCTCCCTCACATGAAGCTCATGGTCATGGAAGTTAAGGAGTTTCACACAAAGCTTGCAGCCGGTTTGGCCTTGACTTATAATATCAGACCCGAGTTTCCTATCTTTCAGTGATATGTGACAATTGGGGACCATGGTTGTACGCTTCAGATTCACGCAGCTTGTTGGATCAAGTTCCATATTAGAGTTCAGCAATAAAGGGACCCAAATACTGCTAATCGACTGGATTTGGCAAGGATATATCTTAGACCATTCTGAAGACCACCATATACTGCTACCGAGGAGTCCTCGACTTGACCAAGCAGATAAGATCGAAGCTAAAGAAGTTGAGTTTGTTATCACATTGTCAATCACGGGTCTGGATAGGGCAATCCAGAACCCGACCAGTACACACACATCACAACACAAGAAGCTTCGACATCCAACTTGACTAGAGACAGAGCAGACAGTCTCAACCTTCCTTGGAGCCGAGGTTATAATGCCATTCTTCTTCAAAACAAATTCATCCCTATGATCACAGAACAACAACCCAAGCATCCTAGATAGGCGATATGTTGATGTAGAACTAGAGGACTTGCTTTGGCCTAAGAAACCAGATTGATACTCGTACTTCCGACTCAATGGCATCGACACAAGATTATATCGAGAAACGACCATCGGCAATGGACTGAGTACAAAGTTAAAAACAAAGTACCTCATGGGTTTGGACTTAGGTGATGTTAATGAGCCGAAATAGGATCCAAGGTGAACAGGTAGTGCGGCGGCGGACTAGAGATGGTTTCGTGATTTGCAGTGAGTTCCACATCTCCGATAGTCGGGACAGCAACACAGGAGGGTTCTGAGGGCGAGTGGCGGTTGGGGGAATGATCCCATGGGGGAAACCAGTTATTAAAAGATGTGGATCTTTGCTCTTTACATCCACCATCGGGGGTAAGACCCACAAAGAGGGGAAGAGGGGATTCACCGGATTCCAGATCCTTCCTTTGTCGCAAATTATTGAGGTTGTAAATCTTGGAAGGTTAAGCAAGATTGAAACTAAAAATAAAAAGGGGGAAAAAGCCTTAACGAGGAAACGAAAGAAAAGAACAACGAAGATAGCAAGCATAGCGACAAAGTTGGTCTGATGCCGGCGAGCTAAAACTTCGCCGGCGTCGGAATTCTTTAGCGAGAAGAGAACTTCGATATTTGTGCCTGAGAGAAAAAGAGCTTTTGGTCGTCCTTTGTTCTGCCACAAGAGATGCATATTGTATCCTTGCTAAATTTGTGTTTCTTGAGATAATGAATGGAATGGTTAAAATCTGCCGTAACTTTTACTATATGAGGAATGGTAATACGCTAAAGAGATATGAGTGTGGATGTGGTAAACTAAAAGCATAATTAAGCGTGTAGAATGGACAATATTTGGGTTCACCCCTAGATGTGAATCTCTACATCCACCTTCTTATAAAATAAGGAAATAAAATATGTATATATTATTATAAAATTAAAAACTTAAACTACTCTTTTATAAAACCAAACTGATATATAATTTCATTCTAATTATAAAATCTAAACCCTAACCATCTCATTTGTAAACCCAAACTAACATATAATTTCATTCTAATTGTAAAATCTAAACCCTAACCATCTCATTTGTAAACCCAAACCGGCATATAATTTCGTTCTAATTGTAAAATGTAAACCCTAACCTTCGCATTTGTAAACTCAAACCGATATATAATTTTGTTCTAATTGTAAAATCTAAACTCTAACCACCTCATTTGTAAATCCAAACTAATATATAACCTCGTTTAATTGTAAAATCTAAACCCTAATTCTCATTTATAAACCCAAACCGATATATAATCTCGTTTAATTGGAAAATCTAAACCAAAACAATATTTAACTTTCCTTAAATAAAAGTATACAGAATTTGTTTTCATAATTTGTTTTGCTTTTTGATTTAATTTTAATTTATTTTTAAATAAAATAATAGATAGAATATTATGATTGGTCGAGAGAGGAGGGGGTGAATACAAAGGTTTACCTAAGTATTTTTCGTGTAGAATGGGTTTTTTTGTCTTTCCTAATTCTGTTTCTCTCCAACGTATCTATAGACTACGTACGAAGACGGACGCACATTTATTTATTTTATTATTTGCTTTTAATTTTTATACATTTAGGTCATAATTTGCTAAAAATGACGGTTATGCGTTATGATCGTAGTATAAAGTGCAAGTCGCTATTGAATATTTCGATTGACAATCACGTATAAGTATAACATTAAATACAAATTTGCATAACGTCCCTTAATATTATTATTTTTTACAATGTCAGACGTGTTTTTGTCTTGGTGGTGCTAGCTAGGTAGCCTACATTATCTCGATGGTTCATTTTTTTCTTCTTAATTAAGACAAGATTAAGACATTACGCATCCTCTTACGTATTCATTCCACATATATTTATTAATTTATATATCTTTTTTTAAAACATCCTCACCGTTGAATTTGATCATATAAGAAGATTAAGAAAGAAAGAAAAAAACTAATCTTATAAGTCATAAAATGAAGAAATTATGCAACCCTATACTTTTCTTGTTTGCTAATTTTGTGGACGTCACTTAAAAGAATGTGAATCCAAATTGCGAAGACTCGAAAGACCTATGTACCATTGGGCCATTGGGTAATGAGTACATAGAATGTCGTCACCAAACATTTTGCAGCTTTCAGGGGTATTGGTGCTTTTTTCCATCAATTTGTTTTCCTTCTAGAGGTTTACTTGACGGAGACTCCTTCATCAGTTTGTCATAATCATTTCTAACTTCTCTACTCTCCCTAAACTTAAATAATGATTCCCTATCTTTTATTATTTCTTTTGTCAATTATTAAGTTCTTTCATTTTTTTTAATTAAGCAAAAAAGAAAAATGTTGAGAGAGAATATCATGTAAAAGAGGTTTTAGTTGGGATGATTAATGTTGAATAACAAAATATGATTGTGAATAACACTAATATATAGAAGCAAAACAACAACAAGCCAAGTTCGAGTCAGATGAAATGCTGCAACAAAACAAATTTGTCTAAGAAGTTTGATGAACACAGGCTTCTCACTGTCTTATACTTTTGTTGATCTTGGATGATGTAATCATTTAATTTAATTTATCTGTTTTTCGCCGGGATTTGTATCTGCTGCTGACTTATCGCATTGTGCTGCAATACATGATTTATACATTGAAGGAAGGCAGATGATATATAATCTTGAAGTTTCTTTCATCTAAAAAAGAGCATCTCAAACCAACAACAACATGAGTTTGAGGTTACTTCTCACGCTTTGAAATAGCAGAAAATGGGAAAGACGCAAGTTAAGACTTTCATCAAGTTATACATGAACCAGCGAAAGGCAAGGCAACTAAGAACCCCAAAAGTGATGAAGAAGGTAACAAGGAACGGCTAGCAGATCAAAGCCATCCCCAGATATTAACTGAAACGGAATAGATAGTTCAATTAACGTAGATCGCTTGTAAGAATCTCGGAGTTGTGTCTTCCTACACAAAATGTTTGTGCAATTGAACCAATCAGGGCACAAAGACTCACTTGTCTCTTTCTGCAAGGATGCAAATCCCGACTCATACAGGAAAACATCTCTCACAAGTACTTTACCAAACAGTTGGTATGGCAACAGACGTCACAATTCAGAAAAAAGGCTTGCATCGATACGTTGCGTTTTCTTGACATTCAGGGAAACATTCCTTTCAAGAAGAAATTCAACTTCAGTGAACTCCAAAGACCTTCCTATGAAAACTTCACAAATGGAAACCCCAACATAGGCTTTAATATTAAGGTTCAAGAGACGAGATGATGAGTTGAGGAAACATCACTTCCCCAATCGTAGAATCTGACAAAAAGTAACCAGAATGGAGGTACTTTATCGTGTTAGACAGAACACTTTCACCTGCAAGCCAATAAGTCCAAGGAAGAAAGGAACTAGGATTTGGAGGTAACAACAATCCAAAAACACATTTAACCAACAAGAAGTAAGGAGGTGATGTTCTCAATTTTCACTGACTACTTGAGAAGTGAGAACATTCGTAAGAAGAATCCATAAAATTAAAGCCTCACCTGAATTCCAACAGCATGAAGTAACACCCAAAATAAATCAGTAGAGGACTTCATTATCAAATATCAATAGAACCATTAGAACTCCTTCGCATCTTCAACATACCAAAAAACAAAAGAAACTCCCCACTGTCACAGCCCACAGCTCAGGAAGAGGAGAAACACACTTCAAAATGCAGAGCATGTAAGCTTGTAAAAGGGCTAAGCAGAGAATGTAATTTTGTTTACCTTTCCATTGTTTAACGTTGTCCAGACATAATCTTATGGCTGTTCCTTTGCTATATTTTCTCCACATTCCTTGATAACTGATTTGATCCACAGAAAAACTTCCTACAACAAGACCATGCAGAAAAAGAAAAAAAAGCAGACTAAGATTTCAAAATTCTTGGTTGAATATCATAAGTTTAGTTTATAAGGGTCATTCTTGGAACTCTCACAGTCTCACTTATAGTTTCGAACAACAGAAAGTTCATTCAGGTGATACATAAGAGGGCTTACCTGATTAGCCAAACCATGGAGTGGACCAGCTAAACCATTTAATGCAGCTGCAGATTAAAGATATGGATCCAAAAGTGCACTCCTAAGTCGTAACATTAATGAAGATACATAAGCCAAAAACAGAATGCACTCCCAACCTTAATGAAGAAACATCATAAGCCAAACAGAACCATCAAACATGTTGAGAGAGAAAGATAGAACTAAACCAAAACGAAGGGAGCCAACAAATCTTACGGTGTAAACGCGTTTTGAGCAAGTAGTCTTCCCTCAGTAGCTTAGCTGTTTCCAAGATGATTTTGTCACCTTCTGCTAGCGCATCTTTTCCTACAAGCTGCACGCAAAACACAATGTGCGGGTCAAATAAATTTATTACAGAAAGAGTTACCTGCTAAGACTGAGTTTCTTCTATAACTCAAGTCAAGTTTATATGCCAAGACTATCGTTCAAAACCTTAAAATGTATATCGCTGAGACAAGAGGTCATTAGTCACGAGACTGATACTTATAAAAGGATAAGTGACACGTACCTGTACAATTTCATTAAGATCGTCTTCCCTCTGCAACACCTCTCTGGCCTTTGTCCTGATGTTGATGAAATCTGGATCGAACTTCTCATAGAAAGATTCCAATGCCTGAAGGAAAAAGAAACAGCAACTTTTTATATACAAGAATTCGATATAGGAAACCAAGACAGGTAAAAACTGAGAATATGTAAGCATACGGTTGAATACTTTGATCAGGAAATCAAACAATTAACAGAGGTAAAACGTTTTCTCTGGGAAAGCATTTTGTACAAACCCCAGAAGACCTGCAGAAGAAAAGAAATCAACATAAGCAATGCTAACACGAGTCTGCGGCAGTTCTAAAACCAAACACCATCTGGTTTTACCTCAATCGAGACATCGTGGACATTTCCAGATCCGTTCACAGGGTTTGGGCTGAAGCTGAGATGGAGATGCTAGGGTGCTCTGCATAATCAAGGATCAAAAAGAGGATATTAGTATACAAATAATGCCTTGACATATTCAGTAAAGCAATCAATCCTAATGCTACGGTTCTCTACTCTACATAATCAAGGATTAAAAAGAGGATTTTAACATACAATTAATGCTTTGACAAATTCGGTGAAGCAATCCATCCTAATACATAAACATATCAATTAAAAATCTACCAACATCACAGTCACCTCCACATTTAAGGATCAAAAAAGAAAGGAGAAAAAAAGAAGGCCAAATACCTTATTCTCCGGACATTCCAACACCTAACAAATCCGGACGCTTTGATTACCAGTCGTCCTTAAATTTATCTCTGCCCAACGGGAAGTTGAGTTTGCCATCATACTAACAGTGTATCCCATATCTCTAAAATATTCAGCGATTGTGAATCCTGGAGTTCACATTACCAAAAACAAAAAAATATTAGCATCGTATATTAAAAAGCTATTAAATCTGTATTCTTGAACATTACCTGTGTAAATTAAGGCTTCACGAGCAGCCACAGCCATGTTAGAGGTGTTGGCAACAAGTGTGGTACGTTTCATGACAGAGTCCTCACAACCATCAAGCAACGTCATTTTTCAATTGTGGGAAGTCCATAATTAAGAACCTAACTAATGAGAAACCGTAGCTTAGGAAATTCAAAATATCCAGTAATTAAGTGGAACAAAACCAGAGTGTCACATGCTACCTTGGAAAGTGCATGACTAATAACAGTTTTCCCACAGCCAGAAAGCACCAAGGATGGGACCAAGAACATAAGGGAAAAGGGCATCAAGGACACACTGACAACAGGAAAAGAAAGCAATCAACAACACACATTATCAACTGACTATCATCATTGTAAAGAAATAAAATTAATTGAGTAATTACCTGCCCAGTAAGTAGAGGGGTATCGACAGCAGGAATTGATGTAACTGGCCTAGGCGTACGTACATGCCAGCTCTGACATATTATGATAAGCTCAGGAAGGCTTACGTGAGGCGTTCTAAGAGGGAAACAGAGGAAGCGCGTGGGGAAACGACATTTGAGGAAACGTGTGAGTTGCTTTGAAGTTTATGCCGTTAGAATAAGAAGATATTACTAAAAATATCTAGATTTGAATTTCAAAAATTGTATATATGCTTTCTCTCATTGTTTAGAGAGTTTTATGTTGAATATTGTGTGAGAATCTCGTATGTGAGATTAGAGAGTTGAGCTAGTGATGTGCTAGTGTTCGCTCTCGGTTTGTATTCCTTTCTTTATCATCAATAAAACAATCGGAATATCTTCTTAACATTTGGTGCGTTGTGACAACCGATCGATTTGATGGAGAAATTGAAGTCGTTGGACCCGAAGCTTTCTCCGATTCTGTCAGAAGTGTCACCGGGAGATGATTCCGATCCGATCCCCGAGATTTTTGATCGGATTAATACGCTGAACTCGCAGTTTCATGAAGAATGTGCTCGTACTCGCTTGATTCAACACTCGTTGGAGCAGATCTTGCTTCGCCTTCCCCCGAATTGTGTAGATCGTGAATCCCCAGGGCCAAGTCGCACTGCGCAGTCGTTTTTTCCCGAGGATCTTTCTCAGGTATCACCTCATGCTTCGGAACCTCGCCGTACTAATTTTGGTCCTGAGTATCGTGAGAAACTGCTTAAGAATGTGGATATGCATGTGTTTGATGGTGCGAATATTCACGGTTGGTTGTCTTTGGTGGAGCGTTACTTTCGCATCGGTGGATTCTCCGATCTGGAGAAGTTGGATTTGGTGTCGGTGCATTTGGCTGGTGTGCGTTAGGATGGTTCAACTGGGAGATTAATCGCGTTCCGTTTGACTCGTGGTGCCACTTTAAGAAACGTTTACTCTTACGCTTTGGGAATCTAAGGGTTAAAGGTCCAAGTCAGAGTCTATTTTGCATCAGACAGGACGGTTTTGTGGCTGATTATGTGAGGAAGTTTGAGGATCTTTCTGCGCAGGTATCTGGTTTGGATTACACGAAGTTGGAAGGCATATTTTTGAATGGTTTGCGACCAGAAATACAGGAATTGGTATACATGATGAAACCACAAGACTTACCGGAGCTGATTGCAGTAGCTTTGTCCATGGAGTCGAGTACCTTGAGGACAGTTATGCAGAGGGAGGTCCCAAACGTAGTGGAGTCGCAGAAACAATTGGTTCTTGCAGCTAAGGTTTCTGTCCCTACTCCTTTATTGGGGTGGAGAAACCAACGATGGAGAGAGGGACACCTCCGGTTTTACCTCGTCCTCAACGACACAGGACAAGTGCTGAACTGGATGATATGCGTCGAAGAAGCATTTGTTTAAGTGTCAAGGCAAATGGTACAAGGGTCACGAATGTCCTAATAAAGAACTTCAAATCCTGACGGTTGTTGAATGACTTTGTGGTGGAGGTGTTACAGGAGCATCGTACTGAAGACGATTGTGAAGGAGAGTTGGTCGAGACTCCAGTTGGTCAGTGTATGGAGTTGTCTTTTAGCTCCTTTCTAGGTATTTCATCACCCCGCACTACTAAGATGCGAGGGTTGGTTAGTAGAGGTGCGACATTGATTATGCTCGACAGTGGAGCTACACACAATTTCATTACACCTTCGCTAGCAAAGAAGCTGAAGTTGACTGCTACACCAAATAATCATCTTGATATCCTCTTGGGCACTGGAGTTACTATGAAAGGTACTGGAGTTTGTCGGGGTGTTAACTTTACGGTGCAGGGCATTACTTTCACAACGGATTTTATCATTTTGGATCTCGGCCAGGTGGATGTTATCCTTGGTGTGCATTGGTTACGCACTTTGGGAGATTGTAGGGTGAATTGGGAGACTCATGAGATGTCATTCTTATATGAGGGTCGTGTAGTGAAGTTAATAGGAGATTCTGATCCTCAACTTACTTGTGTGTCTAGGAAACCTACTCAGTTGAGTGCACATGATGAGGATTGTGGGTTTTCTCTGTTGGATAATGATGGGGAGTTTCTTGCCTTACCGGAATGGCCTCCGGAGGTGGAGGCAGTCTTGCAGCGGTTTGAGCATGTCTTTGCAACACCATCAGGTCTTCCACCTATACGGGGACATGAACATGCTATTGTCTTGCTGCCTGGTGTAGGAGCAGTCAGTGTGCGTCCTTATAGGTATCCCCATGCTCAGAAGGAGGTGATGGAATGAATGGTGAAAGAGATGCTATCCACGGGCATTATTCAACCAAGTCACAGCCCTTATTCGAGCAATGTTTTGCTAGTCAAGAAGAAAGATCAAAGCTGGCATTTCTGTGTTGATTACAGGGCGTTGAACAGAGCTACGGTGATTGATAAGTTTCCTATTCCGGTGATTGATCAGTTACTCGATGAGTTGAATGGAGCTCAGGTGTTCTCGAAGTTGGACTTGCGGGCAGGGTATCATCAGATCCGGATGAAGCCAGAGGATGTTGCGAAGACTGCTTTCCGGACTCATGATGGACATTACGAGTTCTTGGTGATGCCTTTTGGCCTCACCAATGCTCCTACTACGTTCCAGGCCTTGATGAATACTATCTTTCGTCCTTACCTCAGAAAATTCATATTGTTCTTCTTTGATGACATTTTGGTGTACAGTGCCAATTTGCAGGACCATTTGGAGCATGTGATGGTGGTGATGAAGCTGTTTGCAGAACACCATTTGTTTGCTAACAAAAAGAAGTGTCTGTTTGCTCAGAGACAGATTGATTATTTGGGGCATATTATCAATTCTGAAGGCGTGTCCACAGATCCAACAAAGACTAATGTGATGACAATGTGGCCCGTTCCTAAGACGGTTAAGGAGCTGCTTGGATTTCTTGGTCTTACGAGCTACTATCGGAGGTTTGTGCGCGGATATGGTGCTTTGGCTCGCCCTCTTACGGAGCTAAGAAGGATCAGTTTTTACTGATTTTAAACTATAAGATAAAACCTTCCATTGATTTTTACTATGCCGCGGGGTTATTTTTTATTTTTTTTTCTTTATAACTATTGTAGTGTTTAGTTTTGTATGTTTTTTTTTTTTGTCAACAAAAAGATCAGCTCATATGAGCCAATGAGAAGGAAAAGAGTTTACAAACAGAATATGGTGCGGTAAGATAAAGTAAAGGAAGAAAATTCCTCCCTATCGATCTTGATATTGTCGAGGTAGGTCTTGAAAGCGGGCCAGTCATGGGGAGAAGACACCATCTTCACCAAGTCTGAGCAATCTGTATAAAAAGTCACCTCTCGATAATCATGGCCAATCATGCACCGCATAGCCCAAACTAAGGCTTCTACTTCAGCATGCAGTGGGGAGAGACTTCGTCTGAAGTTGGCTGCTCCCTTCGTCGTCGATGCTGCCTGAGGGGATAAACACACCCAACCTGCACCCGCAAAGACGTCCCCAGCTTTCCACGAGCCATCTACAAAACACTTGTAACCAGAAAAATCAATAGGCAATTGTCCAACACGCCCCAAATCCTGAGTACTAGTGCGGGTAGGATTCGATATAAAATTGTCACCCTCATCCTCGGCCTGAGCCTGCAACCATACGGCCGCCTCCCCTAACGCTAACCTTACGACCTCATCGGGTTTATCCCTAATATTCTCAAAAACATATGCATTCCGCGCCTTCCAAATATACCACATAATCCAAGGAAAAGCCTCTACGCGAGAACCCGGATTGTCAGAACCCAAGAAATGATCCACATTTGCATACAGGGAATCAGTAGGAAATGAGACTGAGCCAACCGGAACCTGAGCTAGAGCCCAAGCCTGTCGAGCTGACGGACACCGAAAGAGAGCATGATTTACCGTTTCCTCATCAGCCCCACATCTAGCACAACCTGCATCACATGCAATACCCCGCCTCCTTAGAATTGCCGTAACCGATATACAGCCAGATAAGACTTGCCACATAAAATGTTTTATCTTTGGTGGGCAGGCCACCCGCCAAACACCCGCAAGAAGGGGATTAATGTCCGGCCCTAACCGAGGCACCTGAGACTCTTGTTTTGCCAAACGCACCGTATCATACCCTGATTTAACCGAATATTTTCCGGATTTCGTAAAATGCCAGCCTAGAGAATCCTCCCTCGGGGTACTACCCAAAGGTAGAGCCCCGATCAAGGCAGCATCCTCCGGACTAAAATGCTCTAGTTTTGTATGTTGTTTGTGATGTAAAATCACTTTTATTTTTTTAATGATGTTTATGTGTGTTTTTTTTCTTTATGTGTTGTTATTTATTTTTATTCTAATTTTTTGTAATGGAATTGTAGAGTATAATGTTTTCTTTTTCTTATTTTAGGATGTATTGGAGGTCCATTTTATTAGTTTTGTTGTTTCGTTATTATTTTTACTTAATTTTGGCTGTTGATTTTTTTATTTAATGACATATACCGTGTGTGTTTTTATTGATTTTGTTTTTTTTTCTTATTATTATTGGTAGAATTGCTTAATTGGATTGTCTATGTAACATAAAATAGGTACTTGGATTTGGAAGGACTGTTTTCTTTCTTGTTTTTACATACTTTCACTGTTGTTTATGAAATGTGATTTAAAAATGAAAATAATTGTTTTAAGAAAATTAAACAGTCCCTCCTCATAAAGCTAAGGAGCACAAATCATTGTTAGAAAGTAAGAATACTTGAAATATACAACAAAAACAAACAAAGATTCATAAGAAAATGAGTAAATAATTGAGAAGAAAGATCTTAGGAAAAAGAAAGCTGAAGACATACCAAAAGTAAATGAAAAAGATCAACAATGAATTAAGCTTCTCTTCTCGTTTCTCTACTTCTTCCTCTTTTCAATTATATTCTTCTTCTCACAAGTCCTTTTCTTCCACACCAGCAAATACGGTGAAACCACATATTCACCGGTAGGAGAACCAATTAGTAAGTTAAAAAGTTTGGAATGCCACTGTGCACACTATATAAATATACACCAAGAGTACATACCATGAGCTTTGGCGTCATTGTTGAATAGTTCCTTAATGAGCACTGTTTTCACAACACCAGCACCGTCAGAACGTCCAATCTCTCCTCCTCTTTGATAAGGAGAAAGGATAAACAACCTTATAAAAAAAGAGAAAGCAATAAATGTCGGCTTAGAACACGAAAGACAACACATGTGACTTATAGAAATAACGTGGAGGTGGTAACGTGATCTATCTTAATACCAGTAGCCAGAATCACTTGACCAATGGTGAAATCAAACAAAGATGGAGCATCTCTATGAAGGGTAAGTAATGGTCGGTTTCTGTTAGAGAATTCAAAGCGACAAGCTGTTAGAATCAATTGTCATGACAGGTCCATAGAAAGTAAGACATTGTTCAAGCATGGCTGTCACAGAACTCAACATTAACCTTTCATAGCAACAATAATTTTGTCTACAGTGATTAGCACACATNAAAAAAAAAAAAAAAAAAAAAAAAAAAGATATCCACACCCATTCATTCTCTAAAAAGCAAGAATATGTTAACTTTGAAAAGAACCCAACTCCAATCATCCATCTCAAAACCATAACAAGACTGATTTCACCAGACTTATCTAGAATTCTGAAATTGAAGTTGATAGATTATATACTATATGCTTGAAATTAAAACTGATACAAAAGGCTTCAGCTGAGAGAAGGAGGAAGCAAACCTCCTTATCGCCATAAAATATCAAAGTACTGCTTTTGAATAACATGACTAAAGTAGAGGAAGACATTGTAGATCATATACGAAGAGTGCTTTGTCAAATTCAACATCACGAAGTCGAAGTTCAATCCAACCATCCGATGATGAGAAAGCCAGTCTAAAAGAATCATTAATTTCAATTTCGACTTGAACTCCACCATCCGATGATGAGAAAGCCACTCTAAAAGAATTCGGTCCCTGTTCACATCCATTTCTCGAAGCTCAAACCCTCCTCAATCGACACCTTTAGATCATCCTCCACCCGACTCATTGAGTTTTTGTGCAAAAACCTCTGAGAAATCTTCAAATCCCCAGGCTCCGGATATGAACCTAGGGTTTGAGGTGACAATGAACCATGCCCTGAACTATTACTTTTTTAGCATCTTCTTCTGAGTATTTGCCTCCCCTGATGAATGCAAACAAAAAAATAAGAGATCGGTCGACGGATAAAGAGAAGAGGAAATCGATTAATAGCAAGAAGAATAAGAAATCGACTGATAGCAAGAGAACAATCAAAATAAATTGATACATCATCGAG
Source organism: Camelina sativa (assembly GCF_000633955.1). Taxonomy (NCBI): domain Eukaryota; kingdom Viridiplantae; phylum Streptophyta; class Magnoliopsida; order Brassicales; family Brassicaceae; genus Camelina; species Camelina sativa. The sequence continues at coordinate 25,066,941 of NC_025691.1, forward strand.
CAGCGAAGAGAAAAATTATTGTGAGTCACCAAATATTGTGCTTAGTATTAATTGTTTTAATTTGATTGGGTATTCATTTTAATTAATGTGTCAATCTCTGCTTTCATACAAATTTTATTGTATTGATATACTATAATGATAAGGTTGTAAACTTGCCCATGAATAGCTTTGTTACTTACCCATCAAAGAATTGTGACCGAAAAAGGAAAGGTTTAACAGTTTGCTGGTCGTGCTGCAAACTTCAATAATCGATTTGCCAAAAGTATATATTATCCAACATATAGTTCTGCCGAGGAATTAGAACATGGTTTAAGATTTGAAGGGAATTTAGTCCAAGACATAGCCCCAAGACCTCTATCCTTCTGGACGTACAGTTCTGGTTTTCTTGTCTAAGAAAAAATAGTAGCTGTTGACTTTCAAACCCAATGCATCATGTGAAAATAAGCTCTCAACTCAACAGAAACCACCTATCTTTATTAGTGGATCAAAGTGGTAAGCATTATGAAACAAGTTTATTTTTGTTTGTCTTGGTGAGAATTGAGCATAAGGGTTGTTTCAAAAACAGTGTTTGAAGATATTTTTTCGTTGTTCAACATTTAAGGTGGGAGAGGTTGAGGCCATCACATGTTCCACTAAGCAATGTCCTTTGTAGGAAAAGCACTTTGGCATCACTTTATTTTTTGTTTGTTTTGGCGTTGTAAATGAAAATAGAGGATAATAATGGAATTAACGACGAACACAAAATGTGGGATATATTATTATTAAGCTTTTTGCATATCTCCATTTATCACATCAATTTATAAAGCTAACTCTTTTTAAGAAATCTCTAGGCTTCTTTCGTCATCACTTTCAATAATCTTTATAAGAAAATTTAAATATAGGTATCTAAAGCAAGCCTTATGGAGTTTTATCAGCCACTCAAATTCGAGGAGAAGCCTTATGGAGTTTTCACATCTCTAGTGGAAATTATGAATTTATCTTAGTGTGACGACGACAATAAGACTATTTTTTTTATTAATATAATAGGTTTGAACCGGAGTATCTTTTAAAAAAAATTACTTTATCTTATCAGTGTAATAACAAGAGAAAAGGGATATTTTAATTCTATATGTATCTCAGAAGATTAACTACATCTAGTTCTAGATGCTTTTAAACCCATAACAAGAAAGCCTTGGACTTTAGACTTATAATTACAAAAAGTTATCATTCGAAGATCCAGTTCTTAATCAATTTCATAAGAATCTTTGTAGGGGCAGTGTATTATTGAAATTTTGGCAGGTTATATGTGGTACTGTTTGTGGTTGACAACAACATATGTGAACTGTTTGTGATGTATGTATATATGGTGTATAAGACAAAATGATGGTGTAGCTCAGCAAACTAAAGAAATTAATAATGTACCATTGGCTGGGATAATTTTGGAGAAATGAAATAAAGAGAGTGTGACGTCGTAAGAATGTGGTGGGGAAGGGAAAGAGATTAAAGGGAAAAGATACCGAATCTTCTCTTGTGTTTTGCGACTTGGCCGGTTTCAATTATTTTTCACACCCACTAAAATTCATACTACATTTTAGGGAAATAATTTCAAGCAATATTGTACATTATTCCGATGGTTAAAGTTATAACTGAAATGAAAATATATTTATTTAAATTACCTTTAACTTAATGCAATTTTTTTTTTGTATTGTCAAAATCCACTTTTCTCGTGTTGAAGTACTTTAATCACATGACTCGTAAGTTTAGAACAGTTAGTTATTCTAAAGTCTAAATACGTTACTAAAACAAACGTGCTTGGTAAGTCAAAAGTATACACGAGAAACATGCACGTTACAATACATTTAGAAAACAATTTTGTTATTTTGTATTACTTTCGTGTAGTTGCAAGATATCTAATGGAAGAAACTTGTTAACATTTACTTTAAATAGTATGTAATCTAGTATAATTTGAGATGACAAATGATAGACTCATCATTAGCATGTAGAACTATGTGAATTTCTGTGGCGGATTCAGCCAAAGTTTGGATCAGGTGCAAAGAGAGCAAAAATTAGTTATAGAGGGGATTTGAACCCGTCACCTCTTGAATTAGACGGTGCATTCAATACCACTAGACCACAAATATCAATAATATTAATATAAAATCAAACAACTTTTATATTTCATCTGATGCAGTGCACCCCCTCCAATCTATGTGGGTCCGCCCCTAATTTGCTATGTTCTTAGAAAATGTAATAGTATATAACTATATATTATTGATAAACTGATCACTAAATGGGACTTGCTATTTTTGACCGTTACTAGTCAAAACTGTTTTAACCCCCCGTTGTAGGAACTGTTGACGACAACCAATCGAGCTTATACGTGTTTCGAACTTTAAAATAGTAAGAAATAGCCTCGTGGCTTGGTGTAAATTATGAAGCAACTAAGCGACAAAAAGGACCGCCCGTACTAGCCCGTGAGATCCAAACACTACTTCTCTCACGCGCCTTTGTTGCATTATTTCAATATTCACTTAACATTGTGAAATTGTGACGTAAACTAGTATTTAAATGGCTGCTTATACATTCACTGTGTATGTGTATGTGTATAGTACAAAACCAACTAATTAGTTAAACAAATCGGTCTGGTTTGCTCGTTCCAAAGTCCAAAACTCCAAAACATGGACGCAAACCGATGTCTGTAAATTGTAATTGTAGACCAACCACAATGCAAATTGGAGAGTATAGAACACGCGGTGTAGCGAGCGTGTGTGTTGGGGGGAGTTAGCGAATAGTTCGTCGTATTAAAACACCACCACTAATTTATAATGTTCGCTTCGTCATATCTGACTAATACTCATTTAATTAAAACATTATTTTACTTTTTATTTGTATTTCAGTTAAATTTAAATAAAATTAAAAAAGGGTTTGTCGTACTATTCCCCTCTCCACTAGATTCCTATTAAAACCTCTGAGACAGAAAGAGGGGTTCCAATCTCATTTAAACAGAGAGAGAGAAGAGGCAGGAAGAGAAAGACATCTTTCTTTTGTTTCTGTCTGGATACACTACTTCCTCTGTCTCTGTCTCTGTCTCTGTCTCTGTTAAATCTCTCTCTGTCTTTTTTTTTTTTTTGAAGATGTAAAGATTTTTTTTTATAAGAGAATCGTCTCTTTGTTTTTCTCAATAGCTCTTTGTCTCTCCTCTCTCTCTCTCTCTCTCTCTCTCTCTCTCTCTCTCTCCACAAAATTTAAGCTTTTTTTTTTTACTTCTTTTGAAGTTCTTGAGGTAACGATTCTCACTACTCTCCCTCTTATAGTTTCTTACAATTCGATTCTGATTTTAATTTTCCTTCTTTCGAATTCCCTGGGCTTTTTGTCTGGAGAAAAAAAAAAACCCAGAAAAGTTGTAAGATTTAGCTCAGTTGGGTAATATTTTAATTAATATTTGGCGATTCGCCAGAGTTTGAGAACGATTTGTATGGTTAAAATTTGATGTCGACGCACTTATTTATTATAAACTAATTGAAAAATTTTGATAGTAACAGAATCTTTTGTGTGTGTGTGTGTGAATCGATTAAAAAAGTTTTGTCTTAACTTCTTCAAGTGGTTGTTGTTGTCGATGATGTGGTGGCTGCTGCTTAGAGTAGTGTAATCAATCTTGTTGCAAGTTGCCTTATTGTCTGATGACCCTGTTCCGTTAAATATTTCTTTTTATTTTTATTTTATTCATTTATTGTTGTATGTATACAATAGTGTTTCGATTTGTAACGTTTTAGATTCCGTCTTTGACCAATAAATACGATATTTTCCTTCATAAAATTTTTGTTTATTACTACTACACTACTACTACTGTTCTTTTAACTATTTTTTTTTTTTTTTATAACTCGGACAGCTACTTGTTAGTTCGTTTTAAGCATCAATTCGTTTATGCAAATAGAGAGAGAATCTCATGTCATGTCTTAGAAACGATCTTTTGAGTTTTGATTTTTTCAATACTAGGAGATCTTTTTGGAATCTATTCCTCTGTTTTTTTTTTCTCTTTGGTTGAGAAGGAGGACCAGAGACAAGTCTCTTGTTTTGTTTTTTCAGAGAATCTCTGTTTGTGGTCTCTCTTTATGAAAATCTTTTATCTCTATCTTCTTTAGATTCTGCTTCTTCTCTCGAGTTGTTTACTTAGTGGCCAAGATTCACTTATTTGACTCGACAAGCAAAATCTTCGAATATCTATCTTATCTTCTTCTTGCAACTTGTTGACAGACTTAAACGCTCTACTTTGAGTTTATTTGTTTGTTTTGTTACTTCTTCTTATCCCTTTTCCTGTTCTTTGTTGGTTAAACCACAGCACGTGTGAAGAGCTTTTAGTATCCAGAAGATCTTGCTTTACTAAATGGCTAAAGTTTATTGGCCCTATTTTGATCCTGAATACGAGAACTTGAGCACCAGAATCAATCCTCCAAGGTAACAATGATTACATTTCACACTTAAAAGAGCCATTGATGCTGTTTCCAAGAAGCTCATACTACTTTTCTATGTTGTTGCAGTGTTTCTATAGATAACACTAGCTGCAAAGAATGCACTCTTGTCAAGGTAAGCATCTATCTTCTTTCTCTGATTTTTAATCGATTTGATGATTTTAACTGAGATTTTGATGCATGTGAGACTATTATTTGATAGGTTGACAGTATGAACAAACCTGGAATACTACTGGAAGTTGTGCAAGTCCTAACTGATCTTGATCTTACAATCACTAAAGCTTATATCTCTTCTGATGGTGGATGGTTCATGGACGGTAATAATGTTTTGCACATTTCTATATTCACAACTCTTTTTTTTTATTAATAAAACTTACTAATTTATTCCATTTTCACATCTTATAGTTTTCCATGTCACTAATCAACAAGGAAACAAGGTTACTGATAGCAAAACCATCGATTACATTGAGAAGGTAATATACATGAAACCACTAAATGTATGTTTAGTTTGTATTGTGTATGCAGATGATTTGCTATTACCTTATATCTGATTCTTGTTTTTTTTTTTTTTCTTTTCTTTGAAAAGGTGTTAGGACCAAAGGGTCATGCTTCGGCTTCACAAAACACTTGGCCTGGTAAAAGAGTCGGTGTCCACTCATTAGGCGACCACACATCGATAGAGATTATTGCTCGTGATCGTCCTGGTCTCTTGTCTGAGGTCTCAGCCGTACTAGCAGACCTCAACTTCAACGTGGTGGCGGCTGAAGCATGGACTCACAACCGTAGGATCGCGTGTGTCCTCTATGTGAATGATAATGCAACATCTACAGCGGTCGATGATCCAGAAAGACTGTCTGCCATGGAAGAACAGCTCAACAACGTGCTGCGTGGGTGTGAACAAGAAGATGAGAAATTTGCTCGGACGAGTCTCTCCATTGGGTCGACTCACGTTGACCGTAGGCTCCATCAGATGTTTTTTGCTGATAAAGACTATGAAGCAGTGACCAAGCTTGATGATTCCGCTTCTCCTGGACTTGACCGCAAAATAACGGTTGAGCATTGCGAAGAGAAAGGTTACTCTGTGATAAATGTGAGCTGCGAGGATCGACCTAAGCTCATGTTCGATATTGTATGCACGCTTACGGATATGCAATACATTGTGTTTCACGCCACGATTTCATCGAGGGGATCTCATGCTTCTCAGGAGTATTTCATCAGACACAAAGATGGTTGCACTCTTGAATCAGAAGGAGAAAAAGAAAGAGTTGTCAAATGTCTAGAAGCCGCAATCCATAGAAGAGTCAGCGAGGTAAATAAACACATATTCATGATGCATGTTTCTTGCATTAGAAGCAAAAGCAACGATTTCTTAAGTTATCGTCTAAAATACAATTCTAGGGTTGGAGTTTGGAGCTCTGTGCAAAGGACAGAGTTGGATTACTGTCGGAAGTGACAAGGATTCTGAGAGAGCACGGGCTATCAGTGTCGAGAGCTGGTGTGACAACAGTAGGAGAACAAGCGGTCAACGTTTTCTATGTGAGAGATGCTTCAGGGAATCCAGTGGACGTGAAGACGATCGAGGCGTTGCGGGGAGAGATCGGACACAGTATGATGATTGACGTCAAGAATAAAGTTCCGAGCAGAAAATGGAAAGAAGAAGGTCAAGCTGGAACAGGAGGAGGATGGGCCAAAACCAGTTTCTTCTTTGGGAATTTGCTGGAGAAGATACTGCCGTGAGATGAAAGGTAACTTACAAAATCAATTACATTGTGTGGATAAATGTACTGTAAAATGTGTATTATGTGATCTAGATGGCCTTGGTGGTTTACCCAAAATCAAACCGAACCAAAACCGGTTTTCGGTTACTTTAGTCATACTGTGACCGGGAAATGAACATGTCTATAAAAAGAATAATATGCAACTTTTCCTATTGGAAGGCTTGCTTTTGTCTATGTAATATCAATCCTTCTTGTTATCTTATTATCTTTGGCCAATGTTAAATATCCTTCTTGTTAAGAATTTTGTTTGACTTCTTTGATTATAGTGGAATGATATATATATAATAGTTATTTTTAGAGGCCTTGTATAGGTGTATGTTGTAATCTTTTATCAATTTGACTTAGTTCAAAATTGAAATAAAGTTTAATAAATCAATAAAATAGACTTGAATTTGGCCAAAATAGGTCCTTGAATTAGGGAGAGGGCCAATGCAAAGTAGATGTGAAAAAGTCGAAAAGCAATAAAAGAAAACGGCATGGAGTGCGGCCTCGGGTAAGGAGGGCAAGGCTAACAACAGCTAGCTCTCTCTACATATGCACGACACTAAGAAAAAAAGTAAACGGCTTGATGTTTCCATGTCATTCAAATGATATTATTTCATGTGTTTAAGCAATACTTAAATATTAAACTAAATTAACCAATATTTTGAAACCCGATCCGGATTATGAACCGGACTAGATCTCGAGTCACCGGATTATCGGATCAATCGGGTTCGACCACGGATCAATTGAGTATAATATGTTTAATATATTTATATAAAATAAATATTTTTAAAAATATTATAAAAAAGAATATCATGTTTAACAAAGTATAAAGTTTAATAATAATAATAAAATAATTAAATTTTTTAAATCCAAATAAAAAAATAAAGAACACTAATAAAACATATTCAAAAATAACCAACTGTTCTTATCCAAAGTTCGAGAGATGACAAAGAAGTTGAAGACGAGAGCTGTATCGTGAGTAATGAGTTACCATCTAAGCTCTAAACAAATAAAATGTTCTAAAAGTAATTGAAACTGTGAATCTCTATACATTTTTTCAAAAATCAAGTAGATTTTTTTGAACCGCTAACCGGCTGGGTCAACCGGTTCACCGGATCATGGGTTAATAGCAGTTTTTTCTAGGTTTTGCCGATTTTATTACTATCGGTTATTAACACTATACCCGAACCGGTAAAGTTTCTGGGTCGCAGGTTAACCGGTCGGACAGGCCGGTCCGGGCGTGAAAACATTGAAATTAACTCGTTGCGTGATCTTACAATAAAAAATAGAAGAATAAACTCGTTGTCGCAGAAACAATCAATACAACTTATGTTTTAAAAATATACAATTTGCGTATTGCTTATTTTAGATCAAATTGTGTATAAATTAATTTAGTAAATATAATAATGTTAGTACTTTACTTAGTGGCTTTGTGCTCTAATTTATAATCTTTCAAGAAAACGCACCGTCGAATTGATGTTAAAAATTTCTTTTATGGGTGATTTAACAAATTTGGATATAATTATTTTCTGTTGTTGACATGTCGAAACAATCAAATGTAGGATAGATTCATCAAAATATCCATTCGTAGACTTATGGTAAACATATTATAGACTAATCAAAACCATCACTTGACTTCACCTTACAAAGACAGTTATCATAGTACGTATAAGTTCTTTATTAAACTTTAAAAGCTTATAATTCAAAATCAATTAGCAATAGTGAGTTCTTTTGTTTATAGGGGTTATAGTATATGAGATTTCTAACAATCCTAAGTCCTAACTAATCAAAAGAACTAACAATACGTACTAGATTATCATGATATGGCTAAAACTTGATTAAAAACAATAACTTATCATCATCATCACTCTCGTAGTCATTATCATAGAACTAATTAGATGTTAGTCAATTCATGGGGTTACCGGAGGTGGAGGAGTGAAGATTTGGTAGGAAGTTATCCCATTAGAGCAATTAAACGTGGCCACCAACCCAAAGGCCTCATTATCTCCAAAGGTGTTTATACAAGTAGCGTTCTGTTCTTTGAGATAGATATATCTCCATAACTTTATATGTCAAGGTGCATTATATTTCCTGGTTTATGCAACGTTCTAGAATTTGCACTCCGACAAAAATCCCTACAGTCCTACAAGATCACATATTGGACACGTCGGAACAATCATATGATAATAAAAAATCTATTTTATAATATGCTTAGGGCTTGGCATCTTCCTATTATATACGAAACGAGCAACGTAGGATGTGAGAAAAAAAGGTTTATTTATCTATCATCTTCATACTTTTTTCCTTAATATTCTTAATCTAAACTAAATAGTGATATTTCTTTGGACGGTATCCCTCGACTCGTTAACGGTCCCCCTTAAAAAACAGAAGTGGAGTTTATTACTGCATTATTATTATATGCGACTTCGGCTTCAGTTTTTTAAATCAAATACTTACACGTTCTCAAATTTTCAAGAATCAGTTTGCGTACATAATTATATTAACCATTTCCTATTCGATTACTTAAATTTTCTGATATTACAACTATGATTAATTATGAAAACAAAAATAAACATAGAAGAAGAAGAGTCGAATTTTGGAAATCGAATTAGAGCATCAAACTGTTGTAATGTGTATCTATATCTCCCTGTCAATTATAGACACGTGGCAAATCACGTGGCAAATCACGTGGCATATAGTCATTATTACCCGTACGTTAACTCTTTGCCTCTTTCTCTTTTATATACAGAAAAAAAAAAAGTCTTTTTATGTTATTGTCTTCTTCTTATCTCTTTTGACTACCTAAAAAAAGAGCTTTTCAAAAAGATAACGGATTAGTAGTAAACTAGTAATAATAATTCGACGGAGGAGAAGAAACCCAGAAAAGAGGCACGAAGAACACTAAACTAATTTTGAGGTATGACATAAGTTGTAAAGTTTCGATCTTTTTTATTGGTTTAATTCATTCAAATTAAGCTTTAATTATGGCTTTTGTTTATTAATGATGTCAAAAAAAAAAAAGAGTTACATAAGAAGACATTAATATTGTTTGCTGCGTTTTAGTTTAGTTTTAGAGTTAAAAGACCCTTTAAAAAAAAATCTTTTTGTCCTAATTTTCAATTCTTATTTTCCGACATTTGTCTTAAGTCTTTTGAGATATTTATTTATCCTCTTTCTCTGTCTCTCTTAATTCTCTGATCTTTGTGGTGAATTAGTTAGAAAATCAAAGAAACCGCTTAAAATAAAAGATGGTGAGCGAAGGAGAAACAAGAAAAGAACTTAGCAGATGCTTCGAGAAGATGAAGATGGAAGGGTATGTGATCTCTGAGTGGAAAGATATCCCCGTGGAGCTTCTTATGAGGATCCTTAGCCTTGTTGATGATGATCGCACTGTGATCATTGCTTCTGGTATCTGTAGTGGCTGGAGAGATGCTGTTTCCCTTGCCCTTACTCGTCTCTCTCTCTCTTGGTATGTCTCTAGCCTTCTTCTTCTTCTCTGCTTTTGTCTTTGTTTCATTGTGTTTATGTATGATTGATTCTGTTATGATGATGTTTGAATTAGAAGATACTTATATGTGGAAAAGTGTTTTGGGGTTAATATAAAGGTTGAACCTTTTTGCCTATCTTCGTCAATTCAGGATGAATATTCATATAGATAAGGGTCATGGGGTTGGTGATTGAAAGAGTCAAACTTTTTTTGATTTGATCAGATTTTTGTTATGAGGATAGTTTCTGGATGATGGTTTCAGTTTGATGATTGGTTCCAATTTTGTATCAGATACTACTAGGAGGAGAGTTTTTGATTTTTGTGTGTATTTGTTGTTTGTTATACAGGTGCAAGAAGAATATGAACAGTTTGGTTCTTTCTCTTGCTCCTAAATTCGTGAAGCTTCAGACTTTAGTACTGAGACAGGACAAACCTCAGCTTGAGGACAACGCGGTAGAAGCCATAGCAAATCACTGCCACGAGCTACAAGATTTGGACTTGAGCAAAAGCTTGAAACTTACTGACCGTTCCCTCTACTCTCTTGCTCGTGGTTGCACTAGCCTCACTAAACTCAACCTTAGCGGATGCACTTCGTTCAGCGACACTGCTCTTGCGTATTTGACAAGATTTTGTCGGAAGCTTAAAATTCTGAATCTTTGTGGTTGTGTGGAAGCTGTATCTGACAATGCATTGCAGGTGCCTTTTTTTAACATTCCACTCTTTAGTGTCATCACCATTCTATTTCAATTTGTATCGATCATCGAACAATTCGTCATCTGTTGTGCAGGCTATTGGAGAAAACTGCAATCAGTTGCAGTCACTAAACTTGGGATGGTGTGAGAATATAAGTGATGATGGAGTTATGAGTTTAGCTTATGGCTGTCCTGATCTCAGAACTCTTGATCTTTGTGGCTGTGTATTAATTACAGGTAAACCTTTTAAACTTTACAAAACCCGAATCACAAAGTTTTTGTTTTCTGCTCTTAAACATTTATTCTTGTTGTTGCAGATGAGAGTGTTGTGGCTTTGGCAAACCGGTGTGTACACTTGAGGTCATTGGGGTTATACTACTGCAGAAACATTACAGACAGAGCGATGTACTCCTTGGCACAAAGCGGAGTCAAGAACAAGCACGAGATGTGGCGAGCAGTGAAGAAAGGAAAATTCGATGAAGAAGGACTAAGAAGCCTTAACATTAGCCAATGCACTTACCTCACACCTTCAGCGGTTCAAGCGGTATGCGATACATTCCCGGCACTCCACACTTGTTCAGGCAGGCATTCACTTGTCATGAGCGGTTGTCTCCACTTACAATCAGTTCACTGTGCCTGTATCCCCCAGTCTCACCAAACCCACACCGCTTTCCCTCACCCGGCTCACTGAACCGTTGTGTAAGCCAGAAGGTCTTCTCTTTGGTTTGCGTGTACATATAAAAAAAAAAAAGCCTATGACGTTAATAAAAAAAGCTTCTTTGAGTTTACTTCTTTTGATGCAAAATCTCAGGATTTTAACATTACACACATTATAGCAATCTTGTAATGATTGCCAAAAACTTATATCTAACAATTTGTTAAGTTTGGTCCAACACCTAATCATCAGCGTTAACGAATAACTTCAAATAAGACAGAGGTTGCATCACACATTCACATGTAATGACAGTAACAACTTTACATAATCAAGAATCTAAACCTTGGTTTAACTATTACATATTGTTCCTTCACTTGTAGCTTTTCAGTGCTTTTTGTAAAAAAAAAAAAAAAAAAAACAAATAATCATAAATAGCGAAATAATTAAAAAAAAATTATTGATCGAGGAATTTAAACTTTAAATCGTTTTATGAAACAGAGGCTTAATATTTTTACGGACCATGGAAGTAGAGTGTCGGCGTTATTACGTCCGTCTTCTTCAATCATGCAGCAACAGAAATCGCGAAACTTTATGGAGACAAACCCATGGATTGTTCTTGAAGAAGGGTTTTATCAGCTCAATTGTCATCGTTGCTAACCATCTCCTCCAGATATACTCGCGGAGTGGCAATATGGGAACTGCGCGGAACTTGTTCGACGAAATGCCTGAGAGAAACTATTTCTCCTGGAACACTATGATTGAAGGGTATATCAATTCTGGGGAAAAGGGAACGTCTTTGAGGTTTTTTGATACGATGCCAGAAAGGGATGGGTACTCTTGGAACTTGGTTGTTTCCGGTTTTGCAAAGGCTGGGGAGCTAGGTGTTGCTCGGAGGTTATTCAATGCCATGCCGGTGAAAGATGCTGTGACTTTGAACTCTCTGCTTCATGGATATATTCTTAACGGTTATGCAGAGGAAGCTCTGAGGCTGTTTAAAGAATTGAAATTTAGCGGTGATGCGATCATAATGACTACAGTTCTCAAGGCATGTGCTATGTTGGAAGCTTTGAAAAGTGGGAAGCAGATACATGCTCGGATTATGATCAGCGGTGCTGAATTTGACTCGAAGATGAATAGTTCTTTAGTTAATTTGTATGCAAAGTGTGGTGAGTGGAGAATGGCGAGTGTTATGATGGATCAGATTGGGGAACCTGATGACCATTCTCTATCTGCTTTAGTTTCAGGTTATGCAAATTGTGGGAGAGTGAATGAGTCTAGAAGAGTTTTTGATAGGAAAAGTGATAGATGTGTAATTCTATGGAACTCTATGATTTCAGGTTATGTTGCCAACAATATGAAATTGGAGGCATTAGTTCTTTACAACGAGATGAGGAAAGAAACCAGAGAAGATTCTCGTACGCTGGCAGCTGTTATAAACGCTTGCATCGGTTTGGGGTTCCTAGAGACTGGTAAACAAATGCATTGTCATGCTTGTAAATTTGGGTTAATTAACGACGTTGTTGTAGCTAGCACTTTGCTTGACATGTACTCCAAGTGTGGAAGCCCAATGGAAGCTTGCAAAATTTTCAGTGAGGTTGAAACCTATGACACAATCTTACTGAATAATATGATCAATGTATATTTCAGCTGCGGAAGATTTGATGATGCAAAACGGGTGTTTGAGAGAATTGAAAATAAGAGTTTGATTTCTTGGAACTCAATGATCAACGGATTCAGTCAAAATGGTTGTCCAGTTGAAACTTTGGAGTATTTCCGCCGAATGCACAAGCTGGATTTGCCCACAGATGAGGTTAGCCTCTCCAGTGTCATTAGTGCTTGTGCAAGCATTTCTTCTCTCGAACTCGGTGAGCAGGTTTTTGCGAGGGCAACCATTGTTGGTCTTGACCCTGATCAAGTAGTATCATCCTCTCTAGTTGATCTCTACTGCAAGTGTGGATTCGTTGAGCATGGCAGGAGCGTTTTTGACACTATGGTGAAAACAGATGAAGTATCATGGAACTCAATGATATCAGGTTATGCTACAAATGGTCTTGGATTTGAAGCGATTGATTTGTTCAAGAAAATGAATGTTGCTGGTATAAAACCCACCCGGATCACCTTTATGGTAGTTCTAACAGCGTACAATTACTGTGGTTTAGTGGAAGAAGGAAGGAAATTTTTTGAGGCTATGAAGTTGGATCATGGTTTTTTTCCAGATAAAGAGCATTTTTCATGTATGG
>NC_025691.1:25080952-25092231 GCF_000633955.1 Camelina sativa
CATGGAACTCAATGATATCAGGTTATGCTACAAATGGTCTTGGATTTGAAGCGATTGATTTGTTCAAGAAAATGAATGTTGCTGGTATAAAACCCACCCGGATCACCTTTATGGTAGTTCTAACAGCGTACAATTACTGTGGTTTAGTGGAAGAAGGAAGGAAATTTTTTGAGGCTATGAAGTTGGATCATGGTTTTTTTCCAGATAAAGAGCATTTTTCATGTATGGTTGACCTTTTGGCTCGTGCTGGTTACGTGAAAGAAGCCTTAAATCTTGTAGAAGAGATGCCTTTCGAAGCGGATGCAAGCATGTGGTCATCTGTCCTAAGAGGATGTGTAGCAAATGGACATAAATCCATGGGAAAGAAAGTTGCTGAGAAGATTATAGAGCTTGAACCTGAGAACTCAGTTGCTTATGTGCAGTTGTCCGCCATATTTGCAACCTCTGGAGATTGGGAAAGCTCGGGGCTTGTAAGAAAATTGATGAGAGAGAAGAATGTGACAAAGAATCCAGGTTCTAGTTGGGCTGATTGTTGAATACTCAGTTTGAGTGGTGTTAATACCACCGAGAGAAGCAAAACGACAAGTCAAGTTTGAGTAAAAAGAAATGGAGTGAGGAGTTTGAAACGAAATAAACAAAACTTACTATCACTTGAAGTTTGATGAACGTAAGTATTTCATATTTTTATCCATCCTGGAAAATTTCGTTTATCTGCTTCGCTGTGAATTGATAGGTATGCTTTGTTTTCTGATCTGTTTCTGCAGTAGTCTGATCGCATTGTGCACTACATGGTCTATACATTGAGATATGAGACAGAGGAACTGTGCTACTTGAGCTAGAGAACATTAGCGTGATGGTGACTTTTTACAGGTTGATAGAGAAATCAAAGATCTGCAACTAGACGTTTCCACTAGCAAACTACATAGCACCATTGATTCTTTTGTTGAGCTAGAGACGCATGGTTTCACCGTGAAACTTTCACTTTACACCACCTCAATCAGAAATCACGGTTTGGTGTTTGAAGATGAAGTGGTTGAGTTGGAATGCCAGATCTCCAAGAGTACAGGGTAAAGAAGGAAACTTACAACAAAACAGTATAGCAAATAGCAAGCTTGTAATGATTACAAAACACGATTTTTTTCTTCTTTTTAAGGAAAAACTTATTTTAACAATTTGTTAAGTTTGATCCATCAACTATCATCATTACAGATATTTATAAAGAATTAATAACTTAAGAGGATGCATCACATTCAACATGTGAGACCCATCAATTGCAATGTGAGTGTGGTATTGATCATTTGCCTTTGTATACAATTTCATCATCGTCTACATCGAATGCTGGATTGCAGAGACATCTGAAGAGTCTACCAATCCCCTGTAAAATAATGTCCAATCAAGAATCTAAATCTCAGCTTATCTTATTCCATTATCACTGATCATAGAAATGACTTAAAAGTGAAAATCATATTTGACCTGAGTGAGCAGAGGAGTTCTATATGAAAGTGGTTGTGAAGAATCGTCATCGCTGCTACTGTCATCATCGTCGTCGCTGTCTTCATCTTCTCTTTTTGATGTTGAACCGTTCCTTGATTGTTTTTCTTGCTACCCAAGCCACACCAATCTTGAATCAGCACAAAAAAAAAAAAAAACAGAACAGATTATGTGATATGATTTAACTGATTTATGTTATTAAAAACCTGGAAGATCTTCCCAAGAATCTTGAGAGCCATTGCTCTAGACTTAAGCTCCTCCTTTCTTAAGTTGTTATCGCGCAAAACCTAACAAATTTTTATTTCAAGAATCATATCTTATGTCTCAGATCCAAATATAAGCAGAAAAAGAACCAAAGAACTCACCATCTGACACACATGTAACAGAGTCACTTCAATGTCGACCACATTGAGTTTCCACAGAGAACCCATCAGTGTTTCTTTGTTGGACTGAATATGAGACTCCAAATCATTAGCTGTACTAGTCCCATCTTTCTTGAGTCTCCGGTTACTCTCTTCTTGAAGCTGAAGTAACTGAAAAGCTCCTTTGGCTGCACTGATCTGTGATTTCCAAGAATGACCTTTGTTCCTAACCCATTCAGCTACAAATGGAACTCCTAAATAAAGAGCTCTCTTCCCAAGTTCTTGAGCTGCTTGTCTTGTGTATACATATCCAATTGTATGCAACATATCCGCTCCAAAAGCTTCATTCACAAGAAGAATTCAATTCAAAAATGCAAAGATTGTAAAACTGAAAGAAAGAGAAGGTAAGGAGACAAGACAATGCCTGCATCTGATAATCTCTTGGCTTCAGATTCTGCGCGGTGTATGAATCCTTCTTTGTCTCCATTGACGTATTGACTCAGAAAATCTTTGAGAAATCTTGCGAGGTTTTCTTCTCTTTCTTTTTGAACAGCCTACAAAGAAAGAGAAGAGTCTTTGTTTATGTAAGATGATCAGATCAAGAAGATTGATATATTAGTTATAACATATGGTTTTTGATTTGCCTTTAATTTGTCATGAAACTGATCAGGGGATTCAATTTCAGAGGCCATCTGTGTGGAAGCCATTGATGCAACAGCTAAGTGGCCGATATAATCCTCGAATAGTTCACTTCCAAAGAGAAGAGCGAAAACAGCCGTTGGATCAACCATTGTTTCTCTGATTGTTCAAAGAAAACCATTAAACATTGTCAGAGAAAGAAGAGAGAAACACATACAATCTTTACTCAAACAAAACATTACTTGGGAGCTGAGAACTTTCCAGTCCGATCATACGCTTCACGATGAACAGGATCACTTAGAACTTGGTAAGCTTCACCAAGAACCTGTCTTCGAGAAGAAAAGAAAATTCCTTGATTTGATCAAATAAATAAAAACATGAAAAGCAAATGACATTAAACGAATCTTTAACTTGCCTGAAACTTTTCAGCAGCCAGAGGATCACCTTGATTCTTATCAGGATGAACTTGTCTTGCCTAAAAGATCTAAGAATCAGTCCTCCAAAACAGAGAAAAAACTCACAGATCTAATGAAAACTTCAAAAGAATAAAGAGATAAGAAGCAAACCTTGATATAATAAGCCTTGCGAATCTCTTCCTCAGAAGCAGAGGGAGTGACACCAAGAACATCATAGTACACTGTTTCCTTCACCATGATCAGATCAAAAGATGTCAAAAGAGTTTGAGAAAGAACAAAGATGTGATAGATTGGGTAGATAAGAAAAGAAAAGGTTGGTTTGGTGTTTGGTGTGTGTGAAGAAGCCTTTAGGAGAGATGTGGGGAAGAAGAAGTACACAAAAGGGTTCTTGATCTGGTTGAAGAAGCAGAAAAGAAAAAAAAGTGATAGGCTTTACAGTTATGATGCACTTTTTTCCTAATATACTACTAATTGCGCCGCTTTTGAGCGGGACTACAAAAAACATCACTCTCTCTTTTTAACTGTCTACTCAGTGCTTTCTATCATTCAGTTTCATGTCTCTTTTTGCTTATTCTCCATTTCTAAGATACTACTTTTTAGACAATAATTAGACATGTCACTTAGATCTAGAGACTGATGCAAGATAGTTAAATATAGCTAATGAGTTGTATTGCTATGAATAAATTTGAATACAGTTAGATATTTTTCCCAAACCCGTTTGATGGATATTAACTTCTTTCTATCTACTTACAGATACAACTTTGAATACACTCTTTTAAGTTTTGAGGCGGATTCAATTACAAAGAGTCACGGATCAAAAAATCAACTTTTGTTTTCATTTAGCAAAAGTGAATAATGATGGCGAATTCTTAAAAAAAAAAGTGAAAGGTCCTACCGGGAGTCGAACCCAGGTCGCTGGATTCAAAGTCCAGAGTGCTAACCACTACACCATAGAACCTTGTTGTACAACACCTGATGTCATCATTATTTAGATATACCTAAAACCACGAATCGTGAGTACAAGTGTAACTAACTTAATGGCTTTCGTTTTGTTGTCGCCAACCGTCGACATTTTTCCATTTTTCGATAACTTAATTTTACGAAAGCAATTCCGGAAAAGAATACAAACAAGGTTAAAAAAAAGTGTAGCACAAAATTTGAGTAGAGAAAGCTCAGTGAGTCGTATAACATTTTTAATAAGTAATCATAGTTGTCTAAGCTCAAAAGTTTTGACGAGTCTTCTTCTCTTGTAGATAGAGTCTTCATCACTATCTTCCTCTCCCACGTTTACCTCCACCTCCTCGTCCTCTTCCTCCTCCACCTCCTCGTCCTCCACCTCTCTTGCCCCCTCTACTACTAGTGCTACTACTACCACGACGACCTCCAAAATCCCTCCCGCTTCCTCTTCCACCTCCACCACCAAATTCCCTGCTGCTACCACTGCCAAAATCTCTACCGCCGCCCCCTCTACCGCCCCGGCCTCCCCTGGCCCCACCTCTTCCACCTCTCTTGCTCTGCAGATAAGACACTTTGTTCGCCTTTTGCTGTCTCTCTTTACGGACCTGCTCCAGGTCTTTGATCTCTGAACGCACATGCGCGTTAGGCACTGATCCTTTCCGTCTCTTCCCGTCTCGGCCACCTCTACCTGCCAAGTTTTTCTCTTTTAGACTTGTTGACGACTCAAACAAGGCAAAACGCTGAAACCTGTGTGGAAATATGTTGTACACTATTATTTACCTGACATGCTTGAGGTTTCGCCTGCATCACCGCTGTCTCTGCTGAATGCTGACTTGTGAGTATTCTCTTTCCATTTCTTGTATATCCCTGTCTTGTTTGCTTTCACTTTAGCTCCACTCTCTGTCTTTATCTATTTTAGTTTCAAAAACCTTAGTTAGCTTAAAGCCTCCCAGAAAATCATCGAATGTTTTTAAGCAAATGACACTTTTACTACCTTTCCACTGGCTGTTACTCGATCTCCATTGTTCAACTTGATGTACTTCTTACTTTTCTGTTACCAAAGACAAATCCAATTTTTTAATACAATTAAGATTACAGTTGGGTTGGGGCAATTGTAATGAAGGAAGCTCAACAACTATTACCTTATCCCAATGAAAATTTTGTTTTTGCTGCGTCATCCCTTGCCCATCATCTGCAACTAGATCTAGAACAGCAGCGTCCAACCTACAAATCCGAAATGAGTACACAAGACGCGTCAATATCTGACAAAGATTTTTATGTTTGCAAGATCTGAATGCAACCCCTTGGATCCTTCTACGGAATATCACAAAAAGCTCCATCAATAACTATTTACCTATTTGATGCAAACCCTTCGTTACCCCTCAAAGATAGCCCCGCCTCTGAATGCTGCGTTCATAAGAGTAATAAAGTGTTAAACTTTGCATCATCTCAATACGATCATAAGCATTGTAGCTTTGACTGCTGAAGCGTAGTGACACAGAAAATGCTTTTATTTAATAAANTTTCTCTTTTAGACTTGTTGACGACTCAAACAAGGCAAAACGCTGAAACCTGTGTGGAAATATGTTGTACACTATTATTTACCTGACATGCTTGAGGTTTCGCCTGCATCACCGCTGTCTCTGCTGAATGCTGACTTGTGAGTATTCTCTTTCCATTTCTTGTATATCCCTGTCTTGTTTGCTTTCACTTTAGCTCCACTCTCTGTCTTTATCTATTTTAGTTTCAAAAACCTTAGTTAGCTTAAAGCCTCCCAGAAAATCATCGAATGTTTTTAAGCAAATGACACTTTTACTACCTTTCCACTGGCTGTTACTCGATCTCCATTGTTCAACTTGATGTACTTCTTACTTTTCTGTTACCAAAGACAAATCCAATTTTTTAATACAATTAAGATTACAGTTGGGTTGGGGCAATTGTAATGAAGGAAGCTCAACAACTATTACCTTATCCCAATGAAAATTTTGTTTTTGCTGCGTCATCCCTTGCCCATCATCTGCAACTAGATCTAGAACAGCAGCGTCCAACCTACAAATCCGAAATGAGTACACAAGACGCGTCAATATCTGACAAAGATTTTTATGTTTGCAAGATCTGAATGCAACCCCTTGGATCCTTCTACGGAATATCACAAAAAGCTCCATCAATAACTATTTACCTATTTGATGCAAACCCTTCGTTACCCCTCAAAGATAGCCCCGCCTCTGAATGCTGCGTTCATAAGAGTAATAAAGTGTTAAACTTTGCATCATCTCAATACGATCATAAGCATTGTAGCTTTGACTGCTGAAGCGTAGTGACACAGAAAATGCTTTTATTTAATAAAAATAACATACATGATTTACTGGTATGGAGCTGATAAAGTTATCATCGTCCTTGAAGCTTTCTTGCGCCTTTCTTTTCTTACCGCTTACTGAAATTCATGGAGAGTTTATTTGAAAGCAGGTAACCAAAGAAGTGGGTAACTGACTTTAACACATAATTAAAGAACCAAGAGCGCAAGCAGCACGCATACCTTTGCTTCCCTCTATTGCGCCCTCACCAAAAGAGGTTGTAGGTTCAGATTCCTAAATATCAAAACATTTATGTGAGTGAAACTAATGGCAACGGAACAAGCATGTCTCACAATTTAATATTAGAAACTGCACAAGATTTACCATCTCCAAATGATTATTGGAACTTTTCTGTTTCTGCTGATNAGCTCCACTCTCTGTCTTTATCTATTTTAGTTTCAAAAACCTTAGTTAGATTAAAGTCTTCCAGAAAATCATCGAATGTTTTTAAGCAAAGGACACTTTTTACTAACCTTTCCACTGGCTGTTACTCGATCTCCATTGTTCAACTTGATGTACTTCTTACTTTTCTGTTACCAAAGACAAATCCAATTTTTTAATACAATTAAGATTACAGTTGGGTTGGGGCAATTGTAATGAAGGAAGCTCAACAACTATTACCTTATCCCAATGAAAATTTTGTTTTTGCTGCGTCATCCCTTGCCCATCATCTGCAACTAGATCTAGAACAGCAGCGTCCAACCTACAAATCCGAAATGAGTACACAAGACGCGTCAATATCTGACAAAGATTTTTATGTTTGCAAGATCTGAATGCAACCCCTTGGATCCTTCTACGGAATATCACAAAAAGCTCCATCAATAACTATTTACCTATTTGATGCAAACCCTTCGTTACCCCTCAAAGATAGCCCCGCCTCTGAATGCTGCGTTCATAAGAGTAATAAAGTGTTAAACTTTGCATCATCTCAATACGATCATAAGCATTGTAGCTTTGACTGCTGAAGCGTAGTGACACAGAAAATGCTTTTATTTAATAAAAATAACATACATGATTTACTGGTATGGAGCTGATAAAGTTATCATCGTCCTTGAAGCTTTCTTGCGCCTTTCTTTTCTTACCGCTTACTGAAATTCATGGAGAGTTTATTTGAAAGCAGGTAACCAAAGAAGTGGGTAACTGACTTTAACACATAATTAAAGAACCAAGAGCGCAAGCAGCACGCATACCTTTGCTTCCCTCTATTGCGCCCTCACCAAAAGAGGTTGTAGGTTCAGATTCCTAAATATCAAAACATTTATGTGAGTGAAACTAATGGCAACGGAACAAGCATGTCTCACAATTTAATATTAGAAACTGCACAAGATTTACCATCTCCAAATGATTATTGGAACTCTTCTGTTTCTGCTGATGTCTCGTATTGATGATCTCCTCATGAATGGCTCTTTTCCTCTTCATCACATCAACCCATTGGCCAGGGGGACCCTGCACAAGAACCAAAACGTTTTGGCTTAGACTACTTATAAACAAATCACAGAAATACACAAGTAAACTACCAGCCAAGAAGAGAATTTTGAAAGAGATGAACTGATCATATAAATAGTGTAACAGGGTAGGAAAAGCGAGGATAACCTTCACATTTTTGGATTTGGCAGCTTCACCTTCTGCTTCAAGTACGGTCTGCTTGGGTCTAGCATAGATCAACCATAAATATAATTATCAAGTTGGTGTTAAATTACATATGGACACACCATCTTCAAGTCTGGCCGTATCAAGAAATAGAGAGATAGAAAGGATGATTATACTACTCACCTGAAATTTTTAATTTTCTGGAAAAAGGCCATTGCCTCTAGTTCCCCACTTTCAATTATGCTTCTGAAGATGGGATGCAAGCCTTCTCGGGGTAAATCCTTTGCTCTCCTAATGGACTCTTTTGACGGTGAGGGTTTTGTTTTTGAATACAAACGAAAAGCTTTTGCGGATGTTCTTTCAAGAGAATCTAATTCTCCAGATGAATCAACCATTTCTCGGATTCTGTTGAAGATAAGGTCAATGGTTTTCTGAGGAAAACGACCATATACGGTTACTCCACTATCAATTGCTTGACTAGTTTTGCTCATTACTTCTTCCATGTTCTTCAAGACCTCATCCTCAGTGGGTGCAGGCCTGACTGGTTTTGAGAGGAATAGATGAAGATCTAACAGATATGGCATATCTTCAGGTGTAACAAAGGAATATGCAGAACCTGTACGACCAGCCCTGGCAGCTCTTCCCACACGATGAACAAAAATCTTTGGTCTCGGAGGGAAATCCCAGTTGATAACATTATCAAGCAATGGTATGTCAATACCCCTAGCAGCAATATCTGTCACAATCAACAACATAGTCTTCCTCGCTCTGAACCTTGATACATGAATCTTACGCGCGTCTTGATCCATATCACCATAACACACAGATGGTTCAATATTCTCCAACTTAAACAATGAGTTGACAAATTCCACATGATGCTTTGTCGAAACAAATATCAAGGTCTGTTCATTTGAACTTATATGCTCCCTTACCAAGTACAGCAATGCAGCATACTTCTCTTCCGGTCGTAAGGTCAAAAACGAAAGTTTCAAATCCGGGCTTATCTTGTTCTCAACATCTAACCGAACAAGCTGAGGCTCACGCAAACCAGCCTTTGCAAATTCTGCAAGGGCACTTGGTAAAGTGGCACTAAAAAGCAAAGTCTGCCTGTTCTCACTTAACTGAGTTAGAATCTGATGCAACTGTTCAGCAAAACCCATACCAAACAGACTATCAGCCTCATCGAAAACCACATACTCAACCGTCCTAAGTGTCATGTCATCAACCTCAGACAAAAGATGCATAAGTCTCCCAGGAGTTGCAATGATCACATCAGGGCCTTTTGTTAACTCTTCAAACTGGTCTTCCATGCTATCTCCACCAACTAGTAAGGATACACGAAGATCTGCAAAAAGAAAAATCAAAGCTTTAAAAATTCAATCTTTGCAAAATCAAATAGTGAAAGAGAAAGTTATTAGATTGAATTCTTTAGACCAACCTGTAAATTTGCCGAGCTCCTTGGCGAACTTCAGAGTCTGCTCAGCTAAATCACGAGTAGGCGACAATATGAGTGCTCTAACACCTCCCTGAGGAACATGTTGTTTGAGCTTCTCAAGCATAGGAATCAGAAAAGCTGCGGTTTTACCGGAACCGGTTCGAGCCATGGCAACAACATCGACGCCAGAGAGGATGAGCGGCATCGTCTTCCTCTGGATTGGTGTAGGAACTTTGTAACCCTTCTTCTTGATTGCATTGAAGACATTAGGACCAAGATTTAGTGACTCGAATCCTCCAGATTTGCCTTTCTTCTTCTGTTTCTCTTTCCGGTGAAGCTCAGTGACTGAACTCACCAAAAAACCATTTCCTTCAACCATGGTAATGCAGACTTTGTGACTGCAGAGGATCCCCAAAATTAGGGTTTAGAAACGAAGAAAATGACTTCGCCGTGATGATGATGATTCACAGTTTTGTTAGCTTTGGGTTTTAGGGTTTAACGAAGGGAGACAATTACGAGAAAACCTTTTCACGGGCTTGACATACTTTTGGGCCTGAAGGCCCAACATTTAATTTGCAACATTTTTTTTGATGACTGCAAAAGTTACATATTACATTACATTATTGAAGAGACCAATGAGGCAATGACCATGGCACAAAATAATCGTCTGCAAAATAGCAAACATAATAAAAGTAGAGCATGTATATATGTATATAGTAGCCTCGTCATGATTTAGTTGTCCCAAGAGCGTTCCTAAGATTTGAGTAGCGAGCTTCGAGCTCAAACCATGAGTCTAAATCCACCAAACTATTGAACTCCTCAAAAGTAGCCATCTTTTGCAAGTGATCTCGAGTGCTTCCTTTTTCTTTAAGAGTTTTGAGAACATCAACCAGAGCTCGAGCCGATGCATAAAGTGCGGTGAGAGGGTGAACGATCAAGTGAAATCCCATTTCTTTAAGCTCCTCAGGTGTGTGCAATGGTGTGACTCCGCCTTCAATCATGTTGCAAACTCTATAACCTTTTGTTCGTTTTCCAATTTCCTTGAGCTCATCGTCGTCTCTTGGTGCTTCTACAAAGGAAGCATCAGCTCCCGCCTGCAAGAATTACAACAATTCCGGTTAGAGTCTTAACACCATTCTGTTTTTTTTTTTCAACTTCTTTATTGGTAATAAACTTGCTTGTTACCTCCATGTAGAGATTAACACGTGCAATGGCGTCTTCAAGCCCTGATTTTGCAGAAGTAGCACGTACGTCTGTTCTGGCGACAAGGAAGAAGTCAGAATCTCCAATAGCGTCACGAGCTGATGCTATTTTGGCGGCATGTTCTTCGGCTGGTATCACCTGTTTACCACGCATATGACCTACACACACACAAAAGAAAACATTTGAGATTATGAAGTATCAAGTGTGTCCATAGAGTGACATTTGAAGATGTCACACATACCGCACTTTTTTGGCCATGCTTGGTCCTGCGAAGAATGACCAACAAAATGGTAAATGAGTCTTGATGATCAATTCCGAGACAGAGAAACTCATCAAAGAAGCAGAGTCAATTTACCTCAAGAAAGCAACCAGCAGCACCTGCTGCGATCAAATCCTTGACAGTTCTTTGAACGTTTAACGCATTTCCTCCACCGGTATCTTAAAACAAGATCAAACGAACAAAGAATAAATCCCGTTACATATATAAGAGCCTAGTAATAATACACTATAAGTCTATAAACAAGCAAATCCCATTTTTTTCAAAAAGCTATGAATATAACTAAAAAAGCAAGCATAAGAATGATAATTGCAATCTTTGGCAATCCTCACTATATAGTAGTTTCAGTTTTTGGCAATGCTCACTTATCGAAGAATCAACAAATAAAATTTCAATCTTTTTTTTTGTTAAGTTCCTTTGCACACTTAATGATTTCCTTAATTTACTAACAACATTTGAAAACGTTACCGGCATCTGCAATGATGGGTATATTTGGAGCTGACGCACACACCGACCTTGCCGTCGCAGCCATCTCCGGCGGTCTAAAACGACAAA
>NC_025691.1:25092947-25094822 GCF_000633955.1 Camelina sativa
AAAAAAAAAAAAGTTGCGGCGCACGTTAGCAAACCGAAGTCGGGTTTTCCCAAAAGAGAAGCGGATAAGGCGTAACCGGATATAAAACCGGCGGAGAACCCGGTCTGCTGCACTATAGCCGCGGATAAGGCGTCGTAGCATCCAGGCATAAGCACAATGCCTTGTTCTTCAATCAAACGGTGAATACGTGTTTGGATTCTCGCCGTCGGGTTCACCGATCTCGCCGCGCGTGGGTTTCGTCGGAATCTTGGTGAGTTCGTAAGGTTTAAGCTGCTGAAACAGAGCGAAGTGGTTTTGACAACCATTAACATCGACATTGTTCCGGAGCACTCGATAAGTCTTGTTTCTCTCTCTAATCGAGCCCGTTGATTGAACAAAAATGTGAGGTTTGGTTACGTTTAGACTGACGGGACCAAATCCTTGGGACAAAAAAAAAAAAAAAGTCCTTGGGACTAAATTTAATAGACAGCACGTGCACGTGGTCTTAATTATAATCTTATCTATAACTATTAGTGACATGTTTTTTGCTTTTTCCTCGAAGCTTATCATCGTCAAAACTCAAAAGTAATACGAGTATTTAATAATTCAATCAAAAAAGTGAAAATATCAAGTTACTGTAACTCCTAGTCAGCATCTATATCTCATCGTCAAAATACGATCGTTTCAGATGAAAGTTTTACGAAATTGGTTTTATTTGTATATAGGTAAGTGAGTCTAGTTATAAAGTGGTTGATGTGTATTCAGATTAATTGATCATTTTACTACTTTATGCTCTTCTTTTCCTTTTTGATAACCAAAGAAATAGTTAGTCCACTTTTTTTTTTTTTTTTTTTTAACAATACATTTATATTTCATTCAATCCACAAGTTGGAATCATACAAACAATGCCTCCTTTGTTGAGTAACACCTACATAAAAGATAGACATTACACATCTTAAAAAACACTACTAGTGGAAAACTCTAAACCAAGTAACTAAAAGAATAGGAGCCGGAGGAACAATCCGTTGCTTGAGCGTAAGAGGACCCAAGTGAAGTCTAAGGATGGTTTTAATTTCAGATATCAGAACTGAGGATGGTCTCGAGATGGCTGAGTGAAGTCGAGAGTTGCGTTCTCTCCAAATAAGATAAACCGAGGCTTGATAGGCTAACCGAAGGATAAAAGCTATGTTTTTATCCCTCGAAGGACTCTTCAACCACCGAGATCTAATCTCAAAATCAGTGGGAGAAGTGACTTGAGCCTTATCAACAAAATACTTCCATACTTCTCCAGAATACAAACAATCGAAGAACAGATGCTGACGAGTCTCATCCTGGTTGTTGCAAAGCAGACAAACTGAGGGAACCGAGAAACCCCACCTTACTAGTTTATCCCTTGTTAGGAGTCTATGACGTGCATTAAGCCAAGTGATGAATGAGTGCTTTGGAATCCTGCCTTTGATCCAAACTGATTCGAACCAGTCCACTTTGATACCCGGTGGGAATAAGAAATCCCAAGTTGCAGCTGTTGAGAAGACATCAGAGGCGGGAGCTTCCCCAAATTTCCAGAGAAACCTATCATCTGCATTATCGTCAAGAGGCATCAGTGGCGGAGTGGAAGGGAGGCAAGCTTTGAGCAGTTGTATGATAGGGCTGCGACTACGGGTGTTTGAGATCCACCATTGACCGTGAACCACCGCATTCGCAACGACATAAGAGAGTGGCAATCCTGAAACTCTAGGTCCCGAGAGACCCGTAATCTCCAGTAGAGGTCCCAAAGAAGTCCAATTGTCAGTCCAAAAATTACAGGTTATCCCAGAACCAATCTCACACACGATAAACGGTCTAGCCAAAGGTCTGAGTTTACAAAGTCTCCTCCAAATCCAGCTTCCTGAGGCA
>NC_025691.1:25097276-25098088 GCF_000633955.1 Camelina sativa
TAATCTCAAAATCAGTGGGAGAAGTGACTTGAGCCTTATCAACAAAATACTTCCATACTTCTCCAGAATACAAACAATCGAAGAACAGATGCTGACGAGTCTCATCCTGGTTGTTGCAAAGCAGACAAACTGAGGGAACCGAGAAACCCCACCTTACTAGTTTATCCCTTGTTAGGAGTCTATGACGTGCATTAAGCCAAGTGATGAATGAGTGCTTTGGAATCCTGCCTTTGATCCAAACTGATTCGAACCAGTCCACTTTGATACCCGGTGGGAATAAGAAATCCCAAGTTGCAGCTGTTGAGAAGACATCAGAGGCGGGAGCTTCCCCAAATTTCCAGAGAAACCTATCATCTGCATTATCGTCAAGAGGCATCAGTGGCGGAGTGGAAGGGAGGCAAGCTTTGAGCAGTTGTATGATAGGGCTGCGACTACGGGTGTTTGAGATCCACCATTGACCGTGAACCACCGCATTCGCAACGACATAAGAGAGTGGCAATCCTGAAACTCTAGGTCCCGAGAGACCCGTAATCTCCAGTAGAGGTCCCAAAGAAGTCCAATTGTCAGTCCAAAAATTACAGGTTATCCCAGAACCAATCTCACACACGATAAACGGTCTAGCCAAAGGTCTGAGTTTACAAAGTCTCCTCCAAATCCAGCTTCCTGAGGCAAAGCCATTAAGGTCCCAAAAGCAATGATTTTAGTTAGTCCACTTGGATGACTGTTTTTGATTTTTGGCCATAAACAATTTTTGAGCTATGTATGAATTTATAAGTTATGTATGGATTTAGTATGAACTTATGAGTATTAAT
>NC_025691.1:25098151-25124455 GCF_000633955.1 Camelina sativa
TAATCTCAAAATCAGTGGGAGAAGTGACTTGAGCCTTATCAACAAAATACTTCCATACTTCTCCAGAATACAAACAATCGAAGAACAGATGCTGACGAGTCTCATCCTGGTTGTTGCAAAGCAGACAAACTGAGGGAACCGAGAAACCCCACCTTACTAGTTTATCCCTTGTTAGGAGTCTATGACGTGCATTAAGCCAAGTGATGAATGAGTGCTTTGGAATCCTGCCTTTGATCCAAACTGATTCGAACCAGTCCACTTTGATACCCGGTGGGAATAAGAAATCCCAAGTTGCAGCTGTTGAGAAGACATCAGAGGCGGGAGCTTCCCCAAATTTCCAGAGAAACCTATCATCTGCATTATCGTCAAGAGGCATCAGTGGCGGAGTGGAAGGGAGGCAAGCTTTGAGCAGTTGTATGATAGGGCTGCGACTACGGGTGTTTGAGATCCACCATTGACCGTGAACCACCGCATTCGCAACGACATAAGAGAGTGGCAATCCTGAAACTCTAGGTCCCGAGAGACCCGTAATCTCCAGTAGAGGTCCCAAAGAAGTCCAATTGTCAGTCCAAAAATTACAGGTTATCCCAGAACCAATCTCACACACGATAAACGGTCTAGCCAAAGGTCTGAGTTTACAAAGTCTCCTCCAAATCCAGCTTCCTGAGGCAAAGCCATTAAGGTCCCAAAAGCAATGATTTTAGTTAGTCCACTTGGATGACTGTTTTTGATTTTTGGCCATAAACAATTTTTGAGCTATGTATGAATTTATAAGTTATGTATGGATTTAGTATGAACTTATGAGTATTAATGATGAATTTATAACTTTGATCTTGAGAAGAAATATTCTATGAGTTCATGTATTATCTGGACATCATGACAACCCAATTGATCATTGTCTTATTTGGTTTGGACTTATTTGGGCATAGTTTTATTTGGTTTTTGACCATAAATGTCCATAAAATATAGACCCATTTGGACATGGACAATCCAATTGACATTCTATGTGTAGAAAACGATAACTAATTAGATATAAGTTTCTTTAAAATCAGATTATAAGTTTATAATAAGGCTCCCTTGTTCGTCAAAAAAACACGAGACTATCACTAAATGTGTAGTTGTGTACTATATAATATTTGTTCAGTTACAGTATCTACCGAGAAATAAATTCATATATGTATATGAAACGAGTCTGCATTGTGTGAGCTATAGACGTAATTAATGAAATCAGTTTATGATCGACATTCGACAACGTGACTTAACGATTTTACATATTTTGATTAGTATATAAAGTATTGTAAGTGGTTAGTCGAATCAGCCTCAACGGAACCATATTCATAGTCATATTTTTTAACCAAGTGTATCCTTTCTTAACGTTACCCTAAATGGACCTTCCAATTCCATGTTTCAATGGTAATTATCATTCTTACCCACCTTCTTTTTTTTTTCTGTAATTATCATTCTTACCCACCTTCCTTTTTTCTGTAATTATCATTCTTACATTTACGCAATTCGTGATGACAAAAATAAAATAAAAAGGTAAGAGTACAATTTTTGTGATTGTCGAAATGATCAATTATTAATTAGATGAAACTTGTAAATATGTAAGAGAAATTCGAATTTGTGAGTTCTATGTAAGGTCTAAAAGATGTTTATATAGGAAGTTTAATTTAAGTTTTCAGAAAACCTAAGCAATTAATCAAAAAAATTAAAAAAAACTGTTTAGGACATTGTTACCATAACAAGAACAGTTGTTCACATATCACTCTCACGCTAACAGTTTAGGACACTGTTACCATAACAAGAACAATTGTTCACATACCATAACAAGACGTGGGTGTTAGGATCCGTTGGACTGGGACGGCGAGTTTCGCTTTGACGCACATATTTTCAGGAACGTCAAATCCGGCCGAACGGTTATTTAATTCATCCAACGTTATTCCTTACTAAAATGAGGCAACTAACCTCAAGAGTCAAGACTGATGATCTCTAAAATACCAAGATCGTGGGAAAGAAATGACTTCTATCACGAACTGTATTTGTTTTAGGTGGTTATTGTGGACCTGATAGCTAGAGCTGAACCAGGTCCACGTTTACGCATATTTATTGAGGGTTTAACAATGCATGAACGTCTGTTTATTAATGAAAAATAATTTAATTACCTTTAACTAAAGTCATGTAAAATTTATTGATTAATAGTTTTCTTTCATGCGTTTTCTTTTGATATGATACCAATAACGTTGTACGGAGCTCATGCTAAGTTTTTTTGCCTTATGTTTTGCTAATTTTTACTTAACATGTTTTTTTCCAATTTTTCTTTTGTTTTTGTTCAGTTTTTAACTTATAATTGTTGTAGCCAAACATAATATTTTTCAATGATTTTTAAATTAAATTATTGTTTTGAAAGTATTTGACATAATGTTATAGAATTAGAATAACAATAAATTTAATCTTTCTTATCTTCAAACCAAACATGGTCAAAATTCAACATTACCAATTTGACTTAGGAGCTGTTATTGGAGAGGTGATCTCTAAATCCATATGGAATTGTAAATTCTAAAAATCAAAACATATGGATTTTGAAATAACATGTTTTATCATTGGATTTGAATCCTTCTATTTTACATTTTCAAATCTATTCAAATCCATTTAAAATGTGGATTTTGAAATCCAAAAACAAATAATTAAATGAATAACATAGGATTTTAACAATTATTTGTAAATCATAGAACCAATAACACATAATTAGTTTTTGGATGGATTATATAACTCTTCTAACATTTGATTTAGTTACGTTGATAATGCCATACATTAAGTAAACCAGAAGCTGTGAAATGAATCAAACCGAACCCGAGTTATACGTACAACCACAACCACTTATCTCGGTTTATATGGTTTATTGGGCCTTTTATGGATAGTTTCGAGAGTATTAGTAAATAATCTCCAATTTTATTACCTCGTATTTTATATTTTTAACATTGGGCCCAAAACGAGATTAGGAAGAAGAACATATACCGGTTTAATCCGGTTTGGATCGTGGGCAGATCCTGGTTCAGCTGATCTCGTAAACGAATAAACATTGAAAATTCGGAAGCCAAATTAGTTAATATCCTTAACTGAGTTTTTTTTATTGGCAGAGTGTGTGAACGAACTTACGATTCAACTCGGTAAAATAAAAAGCCGTAACGTTTTGTTGAAGTCTGCGTTAATATTGACTTATAGCATTAATTATTAGCCTAATCAAACTTTTTCTTTATCAAAACTATATTATGGATGCGTGAGATCATCTTAGTTGGTGAAAATCGACCGTATATGACTATATGAGTAGATGAACATGAAAGTAACACATATAAAATGGGAGAAATTGCTCGGAGTACCAACATAAGAGTGAGAGGTGCTTTAATTTCTGAGGATTCTGTATATGCTAATATGCATCAGGAACAGAAAAGAGTCGTTTAATATATTACTTGATCCAAACATAATCTATAATTTAAAATTATAGATATTTGAACCCAAATCTAATCGTTATCCATTTTACTATTTTGGTGAAGGTTTGAAAATAGGAAGTTATATTATCTAATCCTTTGTTAAATAAAAAATACGTCAATAATATTTAGAAATCCATAAGTTAACCGTACCCGATCCATCAGCACTACATTCCGGTCATTTATCCGAAATGGTCACTGCCTCACTGGTTAGCATTTCATAATATAAAAAAATTAAAAACCAAATGAAATTAAATAAATTAAAACCACCGACGAAACCAAAAAAAAAGAAGTATATACTCGGTGGTGGGGTGGGGATGATCATCAGACCACTCGGAGCGGTCCAACCGACCGCAAGGAATAATTTCTACAGGCATTAAAAAATTGGTGTCGCCGTCGTCTCTTCAAAACGCAGCCGTTTCAACTTACTAGTATTATTTTCTCACTCTCGTTTAACAAAACAAAAACAATCTGACTTGGATTTTGTCAATAAATAGTCCCATAGGAAAGGGAAAAAGAAAAAAGGTTAGAAAAACGAAGAAAAAAGAACAAAAAGAAGCAAAAGCATTGAGCGTCTCCGGACATTAGGCTCAAATTAGGGCATAACCCTTACCGGAGGCAGAGAACCTATGGGAAGAAGAAAAATCGAGATTAGGCGAATCGAGAACAAAAGCAGTCGACAAGTCACTTTCTCCAAACGACGCAATGGTCTCATCGACGTACAAAGCTCGACAGCTTTCGATTCTCTGTGAATCTTCCGTCGCCGTTGTCGTCGTATCTGCCTCCGGAAAACTCTACAACTCTTCCTCCGGTGACGAGTAAGCTACTTTCCACTTCTGGATCTCTCTTACTCGAGTCTTGTGCTCATTCTGGTTAACATATGATCTTAGTGTTTTTTTTTTTTTCATTTTCAAATAGGAATTTTTATTTTCTATATTTTACCTTTCACCTTTTACGAAATTTAATATTGCATGTGATTCAAGAAACTTTCCTACACGTGGTGATTCGTTCTCGATGATGTTGTTTAAGACTTTAAGTAGTCTTTGTATCCATAGTTTCACTTTCAAGATTCTTTTTATATATAAAAACAATATTTACATTGTTAAATTTTGAGATTTGTTTTTTTTACATATTGCAATGCACTTCCGATTGATTCATTGAGAGATTAATTGGGGTTAATAGTAACATTAATCGAGTGTCTTTGGTTTCAATTGGAATCCCGAAATGTTTATTTTGTAGTTTCCCTTTGATGGATTTGTTGATTAAGTACCAAGTCCAAGAGTTTTATAGTTGATTTTGATGGTAATTTTAGTGGTTAATTGGATACTTTTTACATTGGTACTTACCACACATACTTCATTACCTATCTAATCGGATATCGGTTTTCACCCATTTACTTCCTTTTTAATCGTAATGAACAACTCTTTGTTGCTCTTCATGATGTTGCAATGAATTTAGTTTGGGTTTCTTTGCTAAAGGAACTCAAACTATAACTAAGTCCACTGCTAGCTACCATATGTCAGTGGCCTAGTTGGTTCATTAAGTGGAAATCGATTGACGAATATAGAGATTGTTCAATGAATTTAATAGTCTTCTCACTTGTGTTATTTGTTGTGGATATGTCTAATTCCATGAACTTTTGACATTTTCTATCTATAAGAAATCTCATCCACTTCTCCTGTAGAGTTATATTTTGAAACGATTATATTGACATTATTACTGAACTTTTGACAGTAATATTTTGAATGTTTTTATATAGAGCTTGTAGAAATGGAAATGTAACCCTTGTCACTATGTGTATACACAACTTATTCTCATTTCCTTGATTTTAAATCCATAAATGTTTGATCATGAAATTAAGAAAACATGTACGTTGAACTTGTAACTAACAATGCACAGACTATAAATAAAAGTATTAGGACCTTATCTATTTGCCTTCATTGTACAATAGTAAAGCTCTAGTTGTAACTAATTTCTTTGGTAGTTCCTTTTACACCTTGACAAACTGGCACTATACAAAGTGTTTTGAGTTGAGATTAGTAGTCGTATGCACCTTAGTAATTGTTCCTTTCTTCTTTTCTTTGTGGTTAATGTGAAATTACTAATCCACAACCTAAGATGCTACGAATTAATAAGACCGTATAAATATGTAACTGAAGTGAATTTAAAGCCAGCCTATGTTCATATAATTGCATTAAGTAGATCATGGACAACACATATTAGGATTAAAGTCGTGACCTTCTCTGAAATGCTAAACAACATTCGTGGCTTATCCTTTTTTGGAGTATAAAGTTGGATACTAACACAAATTGTTGCAATATGTAACATTTGAATATAAGCCTTCTTTCCCTCTAGTTCGTTCTCTATATAATAGCCTTTGTTGATGTTATATCTTATTCGTAGTTTTGAAAATGGTTTTGCATATTGATGCATTTTTGTTTTGTTCTTGATATCTCTAGCATGTCCAAGATCATCGAGCGTTATGAGATACAACATGCTGATGAACTTAAAGGCTTGGTAAGTTAGCTGAAAAATACAGTCAACTATTCTTGTGGATGGGTTTTCTGATGTTGTGAAGGGCTTAGAAACGCTGATCGAGTCGGACATATATAATTAATGTTTGAATTTCTCACACCGAACTTATTTCTCTAGAGTTACAGTTATTGTTTCTGTTGAAAGATACACGAACTTCACAACCTTTCCCATCATTTTCTCCATGTGCAGGATCTTGCGGAAAAAACTTGGAATTATCTTCCACACAAGGAGTTACTAGAATTAGTCCAAAGGTTAGAATCTGCCTTTTCTCTCCCTCTTTTTCTGATAAAAATAACTTTTTTTTTTCTTTTCTCAATTTATGAATACAACAAGTTTGAAGAACCAAATGTCGATAATTTAAGTGTTGATTTTCTAATTACTCTGGAGGAACAGCTCGGGACTGCTCTGTCCGTTAGTAGATCTAGGAAGGTATATCTTCTGCTACTTAGTACATTGAACCAATTTATTCCATAAAATCTTCTGTTTAGTTAGTTTTCCAAGAACAGTCTTTTGACATAAACCTTAATGCCTTGTTGTTGTTGTAGACAGAACTGATGATGGCGTGTGTGAAGTCCCTTCAAGAAAAGGTTAGTGGTTTGGTTTTTATTTGCTATCAAGACCATGCATGCAGATCACTAAATCTAGTTAATTAGCTCCAGGTGTATACTTTGGTCTTTGTCTTAGTTTCTTATTTATTCTTCGCTTCATTTAGAAATAGCCATTTTAAACTCTTGATCAAATTCGAACTTTCCCTCATGAATCATCGAAATTGGATAAGGTTGGTTTGTTTCGAGAAGGAAACCTGACTGGAGATCGCTTCAATATATACTTGTTAGAAACTAATGACCATATGATCTTGTCCAAACAAGAGAAGTCTCCGCACATTAGGTTCAAATTAGGGCATAACCCTCACCGGAGACAGATAAGCCATGGGAAGAAGAAAAATCGAGATCAAGCGGATCGAGAACAAAAGCAGTCGACAAGTCACTTTCTCCAAGCGACACAATGGTCTCATCGACAAAGCTCAACAACTTTTTTTTTTTTTTTTTGTTAAAAGGCATTCAATTGAACTGGAAAATGAAAAGAAAAAGTTTACAAGGCCCAGTAGGAAGCCCAATACAAATGAAACCCAAGTTTAAAACCCATACAATTGGAAACAGAACTGAACCAAATGTTAACCAATAATTAGAATCGAACCATTAGTTAGATTCAAACCAGTGATATGGTTGAGAATTTAACCGCCTAACCAGTACTCAATAATGGCATACGAATCGCATAGAGAGAGAGTGGAACTTTGTAGAGAATCGCAACTGAGATTAGGGTTTCTTATGCTCTTGCTATCGTAGTTGTATCCGTAGAGAACCAAAGATGGAGTAGAGATAGGGAGAGATCAGGGTTGCTGGCTTGAAAGCTCGAAGCTCTGTTGCGGATGGTGGAATCGATTTGTCGAAGGAGAAGATCAGCTGATTTGAAAGAGTTTCGATGAAGTCGGTGGTTTCGTTCTGTCCAGATCGTGTAGATAACTGCCTGCCAGGCGATTAGTAGAAGCTTCTTAGCCACACGAGTGCCTCTATAGCGTGTAAGGGAATCAATCGTCTGAGCCCATGAGGTTAAGGGTACAAAACCACAGCGTCGAGAAACCTCCGACCAGATCGACCAAGTGAACGGACACTGAAAGAAGATGTGGTCTTGCGACTCAGGCATAGAAGCACAGAGTAAACAGTGGGGGTCAACTTGAAGTCCCCAGTTCAAGAGTCGATCTCTTGTCAGACAACGATCCAACACAAACAGCCAAGAGAGAAATTTATGCTTTGGAATCCCACCGAAAAACCAGATGATGCTATGCCAGGGAACAGTAGCGAAGGTACCTCTAAGAGCAGAGTAGATGCTACCTGTGTTGTGGCGGGACTTGCAGCAATCGTCAATCCACCATTGGTAAGAGTCATTTTCCTCAGTTAAAGTAAGAGTAGAGAGTTCAATATGGACATTGACTTGAGAGTCCGACCTTGCAGGGGGAAGTTGCCAAGATCCTCGCCTCCAAAGGTCAGCGAGACAAGTGCCTCGACGAATACGAATCTGATAAAGCATGTCTCCTTGGAGGTAAGTCAACATTTTTTCCAACTTGCACCAATTGTCTGTCCAGAATTTACAGGCTTTGCTATTACCTAGCTTGAATTTAATCCACGGATAAGCTACTACTCTAATCTTCAGCAACTTATTTGTTAACCAGGAGAAACGACTGCAAGGCTTAGGAGTCCAGTAAAAACTCAAATCATTAGACAACACTACTCCTCGAAACCAAGCCACCCAAACTGAGCCAGATCTGAAGAAGAGCAGCCAAATGAGCTTGACCATGCAAGCTTTGTTCCAAGTAAACAAGTCCCTAAGTCCCAACTCTCCCTCCTTCTTAAACCGAGTGACTGTATCCCAAGACACACGAGCTGAGTGATGCCCCTCTGTCGTTCCTTTCCATAAAAATGCACTTGAGAGTGAGTTTAACTGTTTTATACATTTCTTTGGCCTGACGAACCC
The DNA here is from genome assembly GCF_000633955.1 of Camelina sativa. Taxonomy (NCBI): domain Eukaryota; kingdom Viridiplantae; phylum Streptophyta; class Magnoliopsida; order Brassicales; family Brassicaceae; genus Camelina; species Camelina sativa. The sequence continues at coordinate 25,106,704 of NC_025691.1, forward strand.
TGAAGACCAGAAGTTTGAGATACCAGAAATGACAGAGTTCAGCATTTGAAGCCTTCCTGCAAACGAGAGAGATTTCGTTGACCAAGCAGTAAGGCGATCCTTTACCTTCTGAGTTAAAGGCGCACAATAAAGTAAGGTAAGTTTCTCTGTGCAGAGCGGAAGTCCTAAATATCTAATTGGTAGTTGGCCATGACTAATTCCCGTGGTGGCTGCTATGCTGTCAATTGCAGGCTGAGATAAACTTGAAGTAAAGAAACTGGTTTTTGGTAGGCAGATCGCTAAACCCGAGACTGCTTCAAACTCTTTTAGTACTTGAAGAACATTTTGCAACGAAGACGCTGAGCCATCAATGAAGATCAGTAAGTCATCAGCAAAACATAAGTGATTTAGCTTTATTTCTGAGCAACGATGGTGATAGTTTATTTTTCCTTCTTCAGCCGATTTATCAAGACAGACAGAGAGACAGTTCATAGCTAAGACAAAGAGGTATGGCGAAAGAGGACCCCCTTGGCGTAAACCCCTTGACCCCTTGAAGTAACCATGGACGTGTCCATTGAAACCAACCGAGAAAGAAGGTGTGCAGACACATGCGTTGAGCCAACGAAGGTAAAGTTCTGGTACCTCTATGCCTCTTAAACAGTTAAAAATGAATTCCCACCTTACTGTGTCAAACGCCTTTGCAATGTCCACTTTGATAGTTATTCTCTTAGGTCCACTTTGTTTCTGATAACCATTTACTATTTCAGCCGCTAACAGAGTATTCTCCACTAGTAACCTGCCTTTTATGAATGCAGTTTGATTCTTTTGCACCAGATCAGGGAGAATAAGCTTCAACCTAGCAACAAGCAACTTAGAGACTACCTTGTAAAGGGTGTTGAGGCAAGATATGGGACGATAGTCAAAGACGAAAGAAGCGCCTGGCGACTTAGGAACTAATGCAAGGATGGTGGCATTGACCGCAGATGGAAGGAACCCCGTGTTGAAGAATTTGAGGATACTCGAGATGACATCCTTTCCAAGGAGTTCCCACGAAGCCTTGTAGAAACCCGAGGTAAAACCATTCGGTCCAGGTGTTTTATTTGCATTTAACTTGAACATTACCCGCTTAATCTCTTCCTCATTTGGAATCTTAATCATTGCCTGAATTACTGCAGGGGGGCAACGGTATGGAAGTATATTCCTGAACCAAGAGGGAGGAGTGTTAACTGGTCGAAGGACAACTGGGGCAAGCAGAGACTTGGAGTGATTCACTGCCAGAAGACTCATCTCAAGAGGGTCGTCAATAATAGAGCCAGATAGGGACGTAAACGATCTAATTGCATTAAACGCATTCCTTATCTGCATCACCCGATGGAAGTAAGAGGTGTTTAAATCTCTTTCTTTCAGCCAGTTGATTCTTGACCGTTGCCTGAAATAAGCCTCCTCAATTTTTCTAAGAAATTCCCATTACGACTGAATTAGTTTTTCTTGCTGGAACAGTGTAGGGGAAGGGCAAGTTAGAGCTTGGACCTGCACATATTGAAGCAAACAGTTAGTCTCTCGCACTCTATTTTGGATATCCGAGAAATTTTCTCTAGAAAGTGTTTTCAATTCTCTCTTTAAAGATTTTTGCTTAGCACTCAAAGTTGACAAACAGGGTTCCTGAGGAAATGTGCTTCCAGCCAGATTCCATGCAGATTCAACCGTTGAGAGGAATTGTGGATGGGTGGTTAACAAGTTGAAGAATTTGAAAGGCTTAGTTCCAGCTGAGGGGAGAGGAGCGAAGAGGTTTAAGAGGCTAGGCGAGTGATCAGATATGTCAGGCGCAAGAAAGGAGACAATACTATCCGGGTAATGAGAAAGCCACAGGTTGTTTACAAGGACTCGGTCAAGCTTTTTGGCTATCGGGTTGAGAGGGTTTTTGTTTGACCAGGTAAAGAAGGAGCCTTGGAACCGCAGGTCAAAAAGCTCAAGTTGCAGCAGACAATCCCTGAGCTCCAGCATGCGAGAGGTAAGATGGTTAACTTTGGGGTTAGAATGCTCTACAGGATGAATGATTTCATTAAAATCTCCACAAAGGACCCAGGGTGTTGCATCAAGCTGGAGGTTTTGATGCAGACTTAGAAGTTCACACCAGAGGTCAGTTCTTTCATCACTAAGGTTTGGGGCATATATGACTGTGAAATAAAACCGATGACCTCCTTGAATTGAAATTTCACAAGTAAGCAGATGCTTGCACTGGTGCAGGACCAGATGACAACAATCCTCCCATCTTCTACAGAGTTATGGTTAGAGGTAAAATTCCATCCTGGACAGGCACTATTCATAACATGGTTCAGATTTGTTTCTTTTATATGGGTTTCAATGAGGGCACCAAAAGTAGGCTTATTAATAGCAAGCCAGTTAGCAAAAGACCGATGTTTATCCGTGTCATTTAAACCTCGAATATTCCAACAAAAAGGTTTTATATACATAGAAAAAGCAAAAGGGGTTAATGAGATAGAGGAAGCCCTTCACAAGAAGGAGGCTTATCCTCAGGAATGGGAACAATAGGGTTAGCGACTGGCGTGTCAATGACTATATCAGATGGGGAGGGACAAATAGGGGTTAAAGAGGAAGGGTGTGATAGGTTAAGGAGATTTGGATCAAGCAGGGAGAGGTTGAGAGGGTTTTTGGGCTTTGAGGTGGTAGGAGAGGGGGCTAAAATATCATAAGGGTTGGAGGTGGTGATTGCGGGTTGGTGTAAGGAAGGTGGAGGAACGGATGATTTTTTAGGACTAGGTTTAGAAGGAGGTTTAGAGGTAGTAGACACATCAATAGGTTCAGAAGCCAGTTGCAAGGTGGAAGGAGAGTCTTGCTGATCAGAGAGAGGTGGTGGAACAGATGAGCTACCCGCAATATCAGTAGGCTTGGTGGAATCAGTGGTAAGCTTTCCTTTGCTTTTATTTACTGACGCAGTTTCTTTCGACTTTTCAGTTGTTGTTGTCTGCTTCTTTTGAGTCCAAGAGGGAGTCACCAAAGAACAATATATAATGATGTGTCCTATTTCGTGACAGTGGGAGCACGTAGGAGGAATCCAGGGGTATTCAACATTAATTGTGATGACTTCTCCACTGTCCCGCACAACCTTAACCGAGGAAGGTAAAGACTCATTAAGGTTTCTTTCAACTTTTACATGCGCAACTGACAAGCTTACTAGGTTTTTTGTGAACTCATCCATTTCCTTTGGCTCTCCTACTAAACCTGCCACTAAGCTAATACCCTTACGATGCATCAGGTCAAATGGCATTCCTTTTAGGTGGGTCCATATAGGAATAGCATCAAGATCAGTCTTCTCCCCACCAGAAGAATCCCATTGAGCTATAAGGAACATACACTCGCCAATATACCACATTTTCTTCTCGAGTATCCTTCCCCTCAGGTACTCATTTGGCACACGTACTAGCATGGAATTAGTAGAATGATTGAGATGAATCTCAAGTCGCTTACCACGACCCCATATATGACTAAGAACACTTTGGATATGCTTGTAGGTTGGGAGTCGGCCTTTGAATCTTCCTACTATGAAGTCTTTGTGGATATCAGCACCCTCTTGGAAGACAGAATCAGGAATGCTAACTCGAGGCTTCCCATTGGCAGAAAAATCAACCGGGGCTAGTCTGGTAAGTGATCTATCAGCAACAGCTTTTAGTTTCTGTGCTAGAGATTGAGTGGTGAGGTCCTTTGCCTTTGGCTGTGTAGATTCGTGAGGAGCAGAAGCAGGAACAAGGGTAGGAACAATAACTGGTTCACGAGTAGATGGAATAGATGGAGCCGGGTTGGGGATAGCAGGGGATGAAGGTTGGGGAATGACAGCAATGGAGGTTGGTGAGGAGACATCCGAGATGATTACAGCCTCTTTAGCAGCAGAAGGATGGTTTGTGACAGCCGACAAGGGGACATTGACTTGCGGTGCAGCGCTTCTAGTAGGAGGGCAGTCAAATGCTAGCGAGTGACTAAAGAACCGCCGAACAACCTTTGGCGGTGGAGTGCTAAAGAGACCATCAGTCTGAGCAACAGTTTTTCCTTCTGCTACAGTATCCGATTGAGTAGATCTAGGGTTTTGACCCATACTCTTGTAGTAAGAGTTAAGTATTGCTTGTGTCTGGAGATTTACTACCACAGGAGTAGATTTGTGGTGAGTTGGGAGAGCCAGAATGGTTCTCTCCATATCGAAGTAATCAGATTGAGTAGAAGTTGGGGAACTTGTGGGTGGAGAAATTGGGGAGAGGAGAGGAAATTCAGAGAGGGAAGGAAGGGGAAAAAGGTCAGGAGGGTCAGGGGGAAGGGGGGAGGACGGTTGGATCTACCCTCAACCAATGTTGAGGGAGGAATCGGGCTGGAAAGACGATCCACGGGGAACCAGCAGTTCACCATCCGTACAGCGTATAGCTTGACTCTTCTATCACTTTTTAACAAAGCTCGACAGCTTTCGATTTTCTATGAATCTTCCGTCGCTGTTGTCGTCGTTTCCGCCTCCAGAAAACTCTACAACTCTTCCTCCGATGACGAGTAAACTACTTTCCTCTTTTGGGTCTTTTTTACTCGAGTCTTGTGCTTATTCTCTTTCTTTAATTGTTTTCCCTATATAGAAACTTCAAATCTAGGGTTTTTTGTTTCTTTCAAATCAACTGAGATTTTCTATTTGTTTTCTGTATGAATATAGCAGTTTCTTTTCCCGTCCCCTCGCCTCGGCATAGCGCTTCGCTTCCGGTTTAAACCTAATTTGAGATTAAACATTGTGATGGCTAACATATGTTCTTGGTGTTTATTATTATTATTATTTTTCATTTCTAAATAGGAATTTTTTTTTTTATTTTACCTTTCACCTTTTACAAAATTTAATATTGCATGAGATTCAATAAACTTTCCTACACGTGGTGATTCGTTCTCGATGTTGTTTAAGTAGTCTTTGTATCGATAGTTTATATGTTGTTTCACTTTCAAGATTCGTTTTTTTTTCAAATGTAAGAACAATATGTATATTGTTAGATTTTGAGATTTGGTTTATATCCAATATTGCAATGCACGTCCGATAGATTTGTTGAGAGATTAATTGGGGTTAATGGTAACATTAATCGAGTGTCTTTGGTTTCAGTTGGAATCCTAGCTACATTGTGCAATATATTGATCTGAAATGTTTTTTTTTCTTTGATGGATTTGTTGATTAATTACCAAGTCCAAAGGTTTTATAGTTGATTTCTGTGGTTATCTGTAGTGCTTGGATACATTTTACATTGATACTTGCCACACATGATGCGTTACTTATCTAATTGAATATCCGTTTTCACCCTTTTACTTCCCTTTTAATCATAATCGTTGCATGCATATGAAACCATACAAGATATATATATGTCTTGATGAGCAACTCTTTGTTGCTCTTCAAGATGTTGCAATGAATTTAGTTTTGGTTTCTTTGCTAAAGAAACTCAAACTGTAACTAAGTCCACTACTACCACGGTGGCCTTACTGGGTTTATTAAGTTATCTATTGACGAATATACCGATTGTTCAATGAATTTAATAGTCTTCTCACTTGTGATATTTCTATCTCCATGAACTGTTGACCATTTTATTTATATATAAGAAATCTTATCCTATATTTTGTGGATATTTCTATTAATAGTCTTCTTCTACATTTTGAATGCGTTTACATTGACATCGATATTAGAAGTGTGTTTTTATATGGAGCCTGTAGAAATATGGAAATGTAACCCTTGTCACTATGCGTTTATATAGCTCCTTCTCATTTCCTTGTGTTATATCCATAAATGCTTTATCTGTGTTATATCCATAAATGCTTTATCTGAAAGAAAAACATGTTGAATTTGTAACTAACATTACACAAATATAAAAGTATTAGGACATTTTCTTTTTGCCTTCATTTTACAATGGTCAAGCTCTTGTTGTAACTAATTTATTTGGTTGTTCCTTTTATAGCCTGACAAAGTGTTTTGAGTTGAGATTAGTACGTAGTCTTATGCATCTTACTAGTTGTTCATTTTTTCTCCTTTTTTGTGATTAGTGTGAAATAGTATTTTCACAACTTAAGATGTTACGAAGTAGTAAAAACGTGTAAATAACTAAAGTGAATTTTAAGCCAGCCTATATTCATAATTTTGCATTAATAGATCATGGATAACACAATTAGGATTGAAGTCGTGTCCTTTTCTCTGCAATGATAAACAACTTTTGTGGCTTATCTTTTTTTTTTTGGAGTATCCTGACAATAAACTGTTAGTTAACACAAATTGTTGCATTATGTAACATCTGAATATAAGCATTTTTTTTCCTCTGGTTCATTCTCTCTATAATAGCCTTTGTTGATGCTATAAATCTTATTCGTAGTTTTGAAAATGGTTTTGCATAAATTATTGTTCTAATGCATTTTTGTTTTGTCCTTGATTTACTAGCATGTCCAAGATCATCGAGCGCTATGACATGCAACATGCTGATGAACTTAAAGCCTTAGTAAGTTAGCTAAGGAACACATTCCAATAGTCTTTCTGGTTGGGTTTTCTGATGGTATGAAGGGATAGAAGCGCTGATCGACTCGGACATATATATAATTAATGTTTTGAACTTGTCACACCGAACTTAATTCTCTAGAGTTACAGTTATTGTGTCTGTTGGAAGATACACGAACTTCACAATCTTTACAACCTTTCCCATCATTTTCTCCGTGTGCAGGACCTTGCGGAAAAAACTCGGAATTCTCTTCCACACAAGGAGTTGCTAGAAATAGTCCAAAGGTTAGAATTAGACTGCCTTTTCTCTCCTCTTTTTTTCTGATAAAAATTACTTTTTTTTCTTTTCTCGACTTATGAATACAGCAAGCTTGAAGAACCAAATGTGGATAATATAAGTGTAGATTTTCTAATTTCTCTGGAGGAACAGCTCGAGACTGCTCTGTCCATAAGAGCTCGGAAGGTATATCTGCTGCTACCAAGTGATTGAACCAATTAATCCATAAAATCTTCTGTTTAGTTAGTTTTCTAAGAACAGTCTTTTGACATAATCCTTAATGTCTTGTACTGTAGACAGAACTGATGATAGCCTCTGTGAAGTCCCTTCAAGAAAAGGTTAGTGCTTTGGTTTTTATTTGCTATCAAGACCATGTTGTAGGTTATGCTGGGCTTCATTTAGAAATAGCAGTAACTCTTGATCAAATTCGACCTTTCCCTCATGAATCATCGAAATTGGTTGAGGACAATTTATGTTTCGAGAAAGAAACATGTCTGGAGATAGCTTCCATATATACTTGTTAGTAACTAAATGACCTTATGATCTTGTCCAAACAGGAGATGTTACTGAGAGAAGAGAACCACGTTCTGGCTAGCCAGGTAAACAGAATCTCTTATGCTTTCTATATGCTAATTAATAACTTTATACACCTTCACTATAGAGAGATACACATACCTTACATAAAAAAAAACATATTAACGTTGAAGGACTTTGATGGATGCGACAAATTTAGTGGAACCCTAATATCTTATGTATGTGAAAAAAAAAAGATTTTAAAATTCATGTTAATATTTAGTAGGAGCTGTAGAGGAAGAATTATTGGAGAATTTCTGACGAGATTTTTCTTTTCTTTTTTTTATTTTCTGTTTTTAACAATATAGATTAGTTTTTTTTTCGCCCAAAAGAAAAAGGATTATATATGTGAAAATTTCACTAGAAATGTTTATAGAAAAAAGAAATGTAAGAAAGTTTCTTACAGATGGGGAAGAACACGTTTATGGAAACAGAGGATGATCCAGGAATGTCATCGGAAAATAGCTCCGGCAACCAAACACCGGAGACTCTCCCGCTGCTCAAGTAATAACCACCATCGTCAACGGCAGAGTGTTCACTTCAAATTTAAAGCCTGATTCAGATTTTTAAAAACAAATTTGTAAATTATTAAAAAGCTGCATAATCTCAAACCTTTTTATCTTCCTCTAATGTGGAAATTAAGGTAGAACAAAAAAAACCACGAAGCTCTTTCTCAATAAACAAGAATTGTAAAACTAAAATAAAGTGTATCGATCATTATCGTACCTTCGGAGACAAACATCAGAGTTCGTGTGTTTGTGTCTAAAAGTACGGATGGATTTATGGTTCTGCTTTCTTCGGCGTGAAGAACCCTATATAGGGAGCTTTTGTTTTCCCTTTATCATTAACTGTTACTCGTTTAATTATTTGTCTTTAACTGTTACGCTGGAAAAGTTATTTAGTTGAATCTCTTTTAATTTGATTTAAAATCCATATCCGATATTTTGTTATTGTGGAACTTCCTAGTAAATTAATAAGAAATCAGATAAAGCCACCTGGAAATAAAACCGACATAAAATTCGGTTCGGTATGGTTCGCTTTAACATATGGAATATTGAATTTGTTTCATGGTATGGTTTGGTACACTGCTCGTATTTGGTTTACTGTAATAATATTACAGGATTCTCAACTTTTTGCATACACATTTATGTACCGCGCTCTTTGTGTTCTTTAGTCACTCTTTGATTAGCTCTTGTGTAACCCTGTTGAAGATCCAATGAATCAAAAACTCTTTCGACTAAATCCCTCTAAACAACACGGAACGAAGTAGCTATCCTCTTCAGATCCTTGTAGTATCTCTTCCATTGAAGCCCTTTAGCATCAAAACATAAAGCAGTCAAATCTTATGTGTAAAAATAACCAACAATTTTTCACTGTGTCATAGAAGCTCTGACTGGAAGAGATATTTTGTTTTTACCGTTTCCGGTGACACTGAACAAGTAAAGGCGGTTTCCGGCAGCTGTTGCAGTGATCAGTACATGAGGCGGCTCTAGCTCGAATTGGTAATAGAGTCTACCTTGGTGTTCTGCTACATTTGAACTCAACACTTTCCCTTCTACGTTTTCTCCGATCACTTCTGGTCCAAACGCGTTAATCACCTTCGCTGGTGGTCCAATATTCTCAATCTTAACATCGTCCCCGAGGTCTGTCACACATTATATGCAAGTACCACACTAAGTCAATCAATCTATGAATACAACTAGATACCTATAACTCAAAAGACTAAATCTGTTGAAGAATCTTTCTCAATGGCAGAGACAACTTACTATCTGCAAATCTTAGAACAGGAGCTACGATAACAGACACGCGGCCTTCTTTAGGGCTAGCAAATCTCAAGTCAATCTCTGTGCCACCAAGATCAGCGATCGATACAGGTACCTAAATTGATATAACAATGAGAAAAGAATCACAAAATATGACTAAATAACACACTACAAAGAGCCAAGGGACCAAACCTCATTCCAATCTTGAGGAACCGTAAAGGCGTAAGGGATGATAGGACTCCAACCAACACCATGTCCTCCTGACTTCTCGTCTGGTCTACGGTATGTTCTCCAACCTGTCTGAGCATTACAAATTACATTACACCAACATATCTTCAACTACTAGTGTATCAAAGCCTATAGGTTTATGAACCTATATATGATCCAATTGTAACATCCTCAAGAAGAAGAGAGAACAGAGTGAAACGAACCTTGATCATCAGGTTCGGAAAGACCAGGAACCCTGCCGGCAAGAAGACCCTGTTTCACGACAGCCAATCCTTCCCCTGGAAACGCTAAAGCCGTCGACGAGGCTAAAGAGAATCCAGACGCCATTAACGATCTTCTACTCAAAGCAGTAGTAGCGCACCTCTCGTCTCTCTGACTCTGAGTCTCACCGCCATCGACTCTGCGGTGAGCGGAGATTTTCTTGTGGTAGGGATGACTGGAAAAACTGACGCAGCAGTACCGGAGAAGAGCTGTTTCCATATTTTTTCTCCGGCGAATTCGAGACTGGGTTGATCAACAGACTTGTGGCTGATACGCATGGCCCTCTCACTTCTTTTGTCATTGTGATGAATGATGATACCAAAATCTCTTTCTAGCCTCACACGTGTCAATGTGAAATCACACGTACTAGGATCAGGATCGAATTAAAAAAATTCAGATTACCCTCTTGTGAGCCGGCCCTGAGCTAAAAAAGCTCATGAAGCAAGGGCTTTAGGCATTAACTAACTATCTATACGCATGCCTCTCACAGTCCCTTTTTTTGAAATGCTGAGTTCGAACCCTTGTATTGGATATTTTATAGAAACATTTTTTGTTGTATTTTATTTTTATGATTGGCCAAAAAAAAATCAGATGTCAAGACTCTCGTGGTACGGTACGGTAAGTTTTGACGAATATACAAATTTCATCATAATCAAGATTCTGCGATTTTCAGACTCATATAATTCATAAACTTTGGTAATAACAAAACAAAAAGGTAAAATTCAGTTTTCCAATTACTCTGAGCAAAGTCTTTAACAAAAAGGTACAGTAAAATTTAGTTTTCCAATCAGAAATTACACTTTATAGACACACACAACACACAACGTCTCTTTTGTCGTTTAATGGTTTTTCGTCACTTGGGCTTTAATGAGCTTTTTTCTCTTTCTTGTTATATTAATTGGGTGGGTTTGAGTCCACTATTAATTTCAAGATGTTACGAAGTGAACAATGAGTCAATGACGTCATTCTATTATTAAAGAGAAAACTTTCATATATCACCGTATTTAAACACAACAGATTAGAATTTTTCTTAAACATTTGTATGTATCTAGAAACAATACATATGTTTTTTTTTTTTAGCTAATTGGTACATTAGTTTGTGGCATTATAGATACGCCTGATCTCTCCATTGATACTCGTTTCACCCTAATGGCGCCCATTTTTATCATTGATCTTGTGAAATCACCCTTCAAAGTACTGTTATTGACGAGGTATGCGTCAATGATTTCTTTGGTTGTATTGTCGTGGTACAAATTTGAGTCGGAAGCGATGACTCCTCGCCCGTTTTTCTGTGTTACGGAATATATGGTCGTCCGTCACTGCCTCGGGGACATTTCGACCTAAGGACTTGGAAAAAGTTACGGCTAATTGTTGGATCTCCAACCTCCAAACGCCGTGTGACAAAAAAGCATATCGTCAACCGGATGGTATGCGCTCCAATTGGGATAGTTATGTTCTTAAGATCTAAAATCAATTGAAAACTCATGTAGATGTTTATATTGATATCATATTTAATTAGTGGAAAAAGACCCACTGAATCTTACTAAAAAAACAATGCATTTGAACATTAAGCAATTAAAAATACGCTGAAAGAAACAATTTGTGGAAATTCTCATATCGAGAACATAAATTTGCATAACTTTTGCATATGTTATGCATAAAAAATGCATAATTTTTGACATGTCTAGCATAAAGCAACATATCATCATTGTATTGATCAAACTTCAAAATTGTATCCAACCATTCATTTTTATGTCTAAACAACAACAAAATTATATTCAAAGACATTAAAATCACGTATATGAGAAATAATTTTGTACAAAGGAAATGTAATTGGCTTATTGCTTTTTCCATCATATATTCAAATTATAGATTAATAGATACAAATAATTGGTATAACTATTTTTTTTAATAATTCAAATTTGTTTATTTTATTATTCCAACATACTCGGATTTTATACTTTAACTATACATGAGTTCTTCGAAACTAGTTTGTAGCATTGCATAAACGTCTAATCTCTCCTTGAACACCGATTTTCACTCCAATAGCACCCATCTTTACCATGGCTTTAGTGAAATCCGCAGCAAAATTAGCTTTAATTGAACTTTGATTAGTTTCTAGGTACGAATCAATGATTGTCTTCATATTATTGTCTTGGTACAAGACAGAGTCCGATAAAATGACACCTCGACCATTTTTTATGTTCCGCAAGATTTGGTCATCAAACACAAACTGGCTATCCCAATCCAAAGGAATCCTGACATTAACATCACCACCACGGGGACATTTTGATCTCAAGATTTGAAAGAATTCTGGATCTATCGTAGGGTCTTGAGCATCTAGACGTGGTATGACAAAGAAGCATGCTGTTGTACCGATAGTATGTGCACCTTAAACAAATATATAAGATTCGAGTAAGCAAGAGATAGTTTTTATTTTATCGAATTATTGAGACTATGATAACATACCAGCACTAAGAAGTACAAGATCTTGATCTGAAAGCCCTTTTTCTCTAAATTTTGATTTCAAGGAGTTTATGGAATCTTGAACATCTGGTAAGTTCGTAGCATGACCAACATTTGCAATCCGACCGTCTCTCCTACCGGTTGGAACCTCATAAAATGGTCCTTTTGCCTAATAAGATAACATTATTTTATATCAAAGCATATTTAACCCAATATATATTATTGTATTCATTTTTTTCATAAAGAAATATAATAAAAGTGTAACCTCAACGATAGCATCTCTAGCAGCAAGAGCAACGATGTCCGCGCAAGATACAACGCCCGGACAAAGCCGTTCAAGCTCTGATTTGGCTTCGTCAATAACATCGAAACCAGCCACACCCGCATTACCTGTGGCAAACCTTTCGTCATCTTTCCCATCATGCTTGATTAGTATGGACCCATCACAACCCTACAACAACATATAAACCACAGCAATTTATATATGTCATGATCACTAGCTAGTATATAAAATATGATTATTAATGAACTAGTTTTCTTTTTCTTTTCTTTTTTTAGCATTGGACCTCAACGAAGCAATCGTGGAACTGGAGACGGAGTAAGACAGCAGCCTTTCCGGGGTCGTTGGTCACCGCCTGCTGAACAACATCGCGTACGATTGATTCTGCTCTTGGACATGTTTCTGAATAGAATCCAAACTCTAGTTGTGCCTCCGAATAACCTAGTTGACCATAAAAAGAAAACGAAACTAGTAATAATGCAACAGTGATCATTTTCTGACCAAACAAAAGAATTGACATATCTTCTCGTATTCTACGGCACATTTTTTTGATGATCGTTTAAGATAACTTGCAAAAAAAAAATATATTTGCTCCGTCTATATATGCATAGAGGAGAATCAGAGATTCAGTGTATAGGCATACACATTGTTTTGACCTTATGTCATTTATTGCATATAGCTGTTACAGCGTAAAACCTTCAGAAAGGTGACAATAATTTTTATAAAATTTTGTGAAAAGGATTCTTTGTATCATAAAAAAACAATGCAAAAAACATAGTAAATTATTCAATTAAGTAATTTTTTTTCCATTTTATATTTTCAAGCAACAGAGTTCTTGTTCCACCAGACACCATAAACAAAGAATAATAAATCAATTTATTTTACTTTATTCCAACTTTGGCTCTCTTTTTCCCTTAAACAAAACACGATAAGCTAATTAATCAAAAAAAATTATAAAGAGAAAAAATTCAAAAACAGGGCTTCCTCAAAAGGTTCACGTCGTGGATAATTTATAGTAACGTGGCTAGTGTTAAAGTAAAGAATATTGCATGTGGCAACAGATAAAAGAGATATATATTGAAATCCATCGTAACGTCTTTTGTTTTCTCTGCAAAATGTCAAAGTGAAGTGAGTATCAGACTAACTCAACCAAATGACAGCAAATGGCAATAAATTTAAGGAGTTACGTTCGATGAATGTGGAAGAACCTCTCTGAGGTGGAAGGTTTCAGCTAAACAAAAGGTTTAATTAGCTGATTGATGATATCTTAAAGAACAAGGTTAGCTCTTTGTCACGTGAGGACCACGTGTAAATATGTTTGTTCGTATGCAAGGGGGGTAATATATACCTACTCTAATCTCTTTATTTCTATATCGTATGATCTTTCTCTAAGTTTATAAAAAAAAAAGAGAGGAGTGAGACAGAGAGGGGCACGAATAAGAGATTGTAAAAGAGAGAAAATGAGATTTGGCTAATGACTAATGTTAACGGGTTATCTTCTAAATTCGTTAATATAGTTATAAATTTTCAAAACTGTGAGTATACACATATTTGAGAAACGAAAATTAAAGACATATACATTCTATAGAAGTTTCTTAAAAATCTTTAAATTAATTGCATGGTTCTTTCAGTTTTTATTATATAGCACAAGTGTGCAGTGTCTCAAGTCTCTGAACTGGTGGAGAATTTGGACTATATATTTACATTTTTTTTACGATATATGGATATAATAATTACTCACCTTTGATATTTCACTGCAATTGCCTCATTATTTTTTTCAGTTACCATTGAATTTGTCACCTCGTTTAATTAGACTTTTTAACACAATATTTGTAATAACGGAAATGTTATATTAATTATTACTTGTAAGAAAACAAATGATGGAAATATTTTTGAAAATTGGGCTTAAGACCAAACTTGGGTGTAGGAACTCAAGAATCAAGATTGGTCTATAGATCAATACAAGAAATGATTTTTCATGCAATTTTAAATTTAATTTGAAGTATAATGCTTAACTCAAGTGGATCAATACAACTTTGATGAGTTTTAGTTTAGAGATTCTTATACAAATCGCATTGCAACAACAAAAAGACCTGATACCCTGTACGTATCTAAATATCTATCATATACCTATTTATATACATTGACAAGACGAAATAATGTAACCATGCATGTCTGTAACGAAAAATACAGAACACAGTTGAGGGAAAAGTGAGGCAATTAAAGAAAAAATAAGAAACGAACAAAATGATGAATTGATGGCACGCCAAAGAGAAGAGAGTTAGAAAGATGCAAAAACTTATGTTATGTCACTTTCCTTTGATATTCACACTTCTCCAACCTCTCTCTCTCTCTCCAATGACTAGACCGGACACATTTTTAGTTCTTGCCCCCTTTTCTCAGACCATTTTCTCATTCACTTTCCTTCTTTCTTTTTTTCCCTTTTTTATAGTACATACTTATTTTAATTTCTAAACACTTGTAGAGTGTTGTTCAAAGAAAAAGAAAGAAAAAATCACTTGTATAGTGTGTAATTTAGAATTTTGAAATGAAACCATCATTTGTCGCACTTGAATTTGATTCGATTTTCTAACCTACCCCATAATCCCACTTCTATTCATATATGTTCCTCTTTACTCGATCCCATGCGCTTCCTCTTAGTCTTCTTTCTCATCATCATATATATACCCTTCTTTTTACTATCTTTTTCCTCAGATATTTTTTTTCGGTTTGTTTAATATATTTAAATATAATTTTATACATATTTATGAAGACCTCGTTAATATTTATTCGACGGTGTTTTCATAACGTTTATATGTGTGTATACTTTAGTAGTAACGTAAAAAGAGCCGAGGTGATATAATATCACAATTTTATAGTGATAAAGACAACTTCACTCGAGAGAGTCGAGAAACAAAGTACTTGCTTATTCTGAATTTCTTTTGTCAGATTCATGTGTGTACTTATATATGCAGACAATATAAGGTTACAAGAGGCTTTAAATAATGTCATTAATTACCCATTGGGAAAAATAATCATAACTATACCTTATTTTATATAATATCCTAGAGAGCTCTTGTCTAGACATTTTGGTTAGACAGTAGGATTAGTTAATATTTATCTTAGGTTAGATATATAGGACAGAATCAAAAATCCCAACTTTTTTGTAGCCTTTCGTTGACAAAATAATTTGTTTCTTTTATAAGAAAAAAGGTTACGTATGACTTAGTTCTTGCAATTGCCAAAAGGCTAAAGGCTAAAGGCTTTTAAGCTTGAAAGCAAAAGGCTAACACTGTACGTCTCCACCCATTGCGCTAATATATCATTGATCTTAGATTCTATGAGATCTCCTTCGCTTTCTATATGTGTATATATACAATTTATGCATATCTATATGTGAATAAACTTAGAACAAGATAATCATTGTCCATATGTGGACCCTTTACCTATAATCTAAATTGACATGTATATAGCTAGTGTTACTAGTACGATAATTTCATTACGTACGTTCCCTATAGTTGTTAATTAGAAGTTCCAAATAATTTATAATTTCAGATATGTTACCGTTATTTAAGTTAGATGAGTAAAAGTGAGTATACTTCATTATTAATAGTTTGATTTTGTATTTAAACAATTGATATATATTTTAAACTATATATAATTATATATCTGTCTTTTTCTTAAAGATGAATCTCATGATATTGTTCTTGAGTAGCGAGATTTTATGGTCCGAAGATTTTTTTGTTTTTTTGGAAAAAATGGTCCAAAGATATACACCAAACAAGTTGTATGAGATTCATCACAAACCAAAAAAAAAAAAAAAATCCTACCAGAAACAAGACTTTTAAGCGTAAGCAAGAGAAGAAAACAAAAGAGTTAGGGAAATAATTTGGGTGAAAGCCTATTTCGACAAAGCACTTAGTGTACGAGTTTTGGATAAACAAATGTTGTTTTTATAATTACTATGTTGCCCGAGTTTGCTGCAAATTAATTTTTAGTTGGGTGATGCAACAAGTAAAAAAAATACTGTAAAACTATGCACTCCCACCAATCATATATATATCCGTTCTATTTCCTATTTAATGTCAACAATTTTAAGTTTCGTGGCGACGAACAATAGATTGTAAGGCACTGGGTTTTGTAGTAATAACGAAGATATGTGGATTTGGTATATTCTACTCAGGTTACGATAAATAGCTATAAATATATATAGCCCTTTAGTTACTCATTGTAAAATACACCAAATGCAACAAACTTAACCATATAAGTAAGAGAAAAAAAGAGTTAGATAGATAAAAAGGGTGAAAAGCTCACTTTAGGCAGCAAAACATAGTATTTTTGGGTAAACAAAGTGGATATATTATCGGGTTCCCAATTTTTTATTTTGTTATAGAGTTTTTGAAGCAAGATTTATGCGTGTGTCTAAAAAATTGAAATGGGGAAAAAAAATATATTGACTTATCTATGCAAAATACTACGACTAAAATGTCATAACAGTGTTTGTCCAAAAAAAAAGGAGATGTCATAACAGCATTCTCGATGTTGCTGTTACAAAAAATATATTAACAATAACAATAGACATATTGCTTTATTAACCACTGTAATTTTTTTTCATCTTTATTTTATTTTATTTCCTCGTGTTACTTATATTTTTGATACCAATAAATCATTGCTACATTCCAAAAAGAAGTACGTTACTATATTTAAATTCAACGGCATGTGTCAAGAGCTACTTAAGCTTAGAACTGATTACATGCACACAATCCTAACGTGTGTGTGTGTGGACGACATACTTGTTAGTTGAAAATTTTCGTTTGACAGCTACTTAATTATTAATTCGATGTTTCCCCTGATGTTATTTAATTTGCTATTCGTTGTTGTTTACGTATTAGTTAAATACTAGCGTTCCTAATTAATCTACTTTTAAGGTTTTAACGTATATGAAAAGTAAAGGAAAATGAATATATATGAATATGTTATTAAAATACATGTTATTTTTGTTATTAATTTTTTTATATCATGTAAATATTATTTTAAACTCTTTATCAATCAATTTTTTTTTCTTTAATTTTAATTGTAAAGTTGACAAAAAGATAACAAATCAACTAATTAATTTAAAAATTGTCAGAATTTTAGAGGTTAGATTTCAAACTATATAGTATGTCTTTAAAACGTTTAATTAATTAAACTTAATTCTAATCTCCACTAGGAATCACAATGACTTGTATAACCGCAAATCACCAATGTCTATGATAACCACTAGTCCCTCCCCAATGCAAATATCGAACTAACTAAGGGGTAATCTCGTCAACAAGTCCCTATATAACAAAACATACACATCTGGCACATAACTTAACCTATACACCTTAATTAACCAAGAAGAATTAGAAGGCAAAGCAAAAGATGATCACGGGAAACGA
>NC_025691.1:25125497-25128424 GCF_000633955.1 Camelina sativa
AACCCTTACAAAATGGACACTATGTTCATCCTCGCTGACACTTTGTCCAAAATCTTCGTCTTCGTTTTGCTCTCTCTATGGGCCTTTTTCTTCAAATCCGGTGGTCTTGACTGGCTTATCACTCTCTTCTCAATCGCCACTCTCCCTAACACTCTTGTCATGGGCATCCCTTTGCTTCAAGCCATGTATGGAGATTACACTCAAAACCTCATGGTCCAACTCGTTGTTCTTCAGTGCATCATTTGGTACGTTTCCAAACTTATATCATTAATTAACCTTCTGACTGGTTAGCAAAACCCGCATAATGGTAATTTTGTGATTTCACATCATTTAACTACTCCTTTTGTAAACAAATCAAATGAGTTACACTAGATTGTTTCTATTAATCAAATACTTTTACTAATCCGAGCTTATAGAATAGTTTTATTTTATTTTACTAGTTGAATTATTTAACTATAACCTATGATATGTTTATATATAGGTATACCCTACTACTCTTCCTCTTCGAACTCCGGGCAGCTAGGTTGCTCATCCGAGCCGAGTTTCCGGGTGAAGCAGCCGGGTCAATCGCCAAGATCCAAGTCGACGATGACGTCATCTCCTTGGACGGCATGGATCCGCTCCGTACAGAAACAGAAACCGATGTCAACGGTCGGATCAGGCTAAGGATCCGACGGTCCATATCATCCGTACCGGATTCTGTTATGTCCTCCTCCTTATGTCTAACCCCTCGAGCCTCTAACCTTTCCAACGCCGAGATTTTCTCCGTCAACACTCCTAATAACCGTTTCTTTAGCGGCGGAGGAGGAAGCGGTACGCTTCAGTTTTATAATGGTAATAACGAGATCATGTTTTGTAACGGAGATCTAGGCGCGTTCGGGTTTACTCGACCCGGATACGGTGCAAGTCCTAGGAGGCTCTCTGGTTACGCTTCCTCGGATGCTTACTCGTTGCAGCCAACGCCACGTGCCTCCAACTTTAACGAGCTTGACGTTAACGGAAACGGTACGCCGGTTTGGATGAAATCTCCCGTCGCCGGGAGAATATACCGGCAATCTTCGCCGAAGATGATGTGGGAGTCTGGTCAGAGACATGTAGCTAAGGATCATATCAATGGTACGTTATTCTTTACAAAGATGTGTCGTTTTCGTTTTTCGTAAGCACTGACACGACGCCGTTTGGTCATTTTCGTTCAACTTTTTTGTATCATTAATTTATTTATTGGTTCTTTCCAACTATTTTGATGAATAGAAAAACATTGAGAGACTACATAAAATGCAGCTTTGTCAGATATAAACTTTGCTTTTGTCTTTTATTAAACCAAATCCCTAGGAGTAGACTAATTAGAAATTCAACCTAATTTTACATTAGAAAATGTTATTTAACAAAATCACTAAATCCCAATTAGTCATTTTTATTGATTTTATATTTTGTGTGCATTCTTTTGAATTTTGTTAGGTTTGATTTATTCATTTCGTGTTTTTTTTTAAGCTTAAGATTCTAATAAAACAACATGATGAAGCATGTAAACAAATCGGACCCATCATACCACCCCCAACCTTACTATAATCAATAAAATCACCAAAATGGTCAACATAATGTTGACTTTTTGTTTCCCATGATTTTTCCAATTTTCTCAATGCTATCATTTTCTCCCAGCACGTGTGTAATCATCAGCGAAACCGACGCATGGTTTTATAATTCTTTTCTTATAGCTTTTGTTTGTTTCATACTTTCATTACTAAATTCCGTAACCATCATTAACAAGACGACTTATAGTTAGTTGCTTTGAAAAATACTATATATTAAGTTTTGTCCTAATTAAGTAGTCTGTATTTGCTGACGTGTATACATTATATGATTAATAAATCAGTGCCAGAGAAGGAGATCAGCTTCAGAGACGCACTTAAGGCTGCACCACATACTACGGCAGCCGGTGGTACTGCTTCCATGGAAGAAGGAACCGCTGAAAAAGACACAACTCCGGCGGCTGTTATAGGCAAGCAAGAAATGCCAAGTGCCGCTGTTATGGTGCGACTCATATTAACAGTCGTGGGACGCAAGCTTTCAAGAAACCCTAACACATATTCCAGCCTCTTAGGACTAATCTGGTCACTTATATCCTTCAAGTGAGTAAACAATTACTTAAATCTTTATGTAAAAATCTTATCTATATTCATTGAATTGATTGTTTATAACCTTTATCGTATTCTCTTTAAAAATTGTGAGCAGATGGAATATAGCGATGCCAAGTCTAGTGGCATTCTCGATAAAGATCATTTCAGATGCAGGTCTAGGGATGGCTATGTTTAGTTTAGGTATAACCATGTCCTTATTAAACATTTAAATTTTATTTAAAGTATAGAAAATAATCTGCACCAAATTTTATTATTTCTTATCAAAAAAAAAAAGTATACAATACAGATATTCAACAAATTTTCAAAATTACAGGTCTGTTCATGGCGCTGCAGCCAAAGATGATCGCTTGTGGGACAAAGAAAGCGATAATAGGGATGGTGATCAGGTTCATCTCAGGTCCTCTTTTCATGGCTGCTGCTTCCCTTCTTGTCGGATTGAGAGGTTCTAGGTTACACGCTGCCATCGTACAGGTAAAGGTTTGGTTATACCCAAATATGTTTTATCATTAGAGAGTTTGCCAACTTTAAGTTAGAGATATATATAGTACCATAATATTGTTGGAAGAAAAATACATGTTGATGGAGAGAGAGTGTTTAATAACTTGGAAAAGAATTAGAATTTTCGTAAGGGTAAGGAGATGGTCACAAAAAGACAGAAGGTTATATAGCTTCCAACACTACAAATATCTAACATACTTTAATTATAAATTTAAACCTTTCTACCAATATCTAGTTTTTTATATGTTACAAAAGTATCTAGATATTTGTTAAGATTCAGATATTATTTCG
>NC_025691.1:25129194-25134614 GCF_000633955.1 Camelina sativa
TATAAATTTAAACCTTTCTACCAATATCTAGTTTTTTATATGTTACAAAAGTATCTAGATATTTGTTAAGATTCAGATATTATTTCGAAGTAATGATATTTTAGGATGTCTCTAGAGAAACTCTAGATGAATTTGGATTAAGTTAGGGGCTTCGTCCAAAATAACTAAATGTTAACAAATACATTAGCCGTGGCTATAAATGTCTCGCTGTTTATTTTAGACTTAAATTAATGATGAGGCCGGTATATATGATTTTTTTTTTGTAGGCGGCTCTACCGCAAGGGATAGTACCGTTTGTGTTTGCGAGGGAGTACGGTTTGCATCCAGACTTGCTCAGTACATTGTGAGTTTTCTTGCTTTTTTTTTATTTTTATTTTGGTTCCAGTTTTTTTACATTAACGGTCTGAATGGTATTAAACTGTGGGAATTCGATTAATGTGAAATTTAATTGTGAGTTATTGGTGATTTTGTTTTCAGGGTTATCTTTGGTATGATAGTATCTTTACCGGTAACTATTCTCTACTACGTGCTCTTGGGCCTATGATTCACACAACACATTGACACCGAAGATATGATCCATGAATAAAAAGAGAGGTGCGGAAATAGAGACAGAGTCGTGAGCTCTTGTTCTTGATCAAGAGCTTGTGAAAAGATTAACTGTTAAATTGTTGAATCAAAGTACTCGTAGATGGTTAGGAGAATATTTTCTCGTTATGTACTAGATAATTGATATTAAACATTGATCACATGGAGAGTAACGTATGTAGCGATGTAGCAGAGGCTTAAGTTAGGGAATCGATCGTGAATATTATTTCCACGTTGATTCCTGCGAACTGTATGATTTTGTGATGTATAGTGAACGCATATGATTCATATAGGATAGGAATCATCATAAAGATTCTTGTCATGGACAACACTATCACACCAAATTTTGCATATACATATATATACAACTAAAAAAGTAGGACAATGGTCTATGATTTGTGTAGTACTTATGAGTCAATATCATACATGCATGTGTATTAGAAGTCGGCCTTTACCTATTACACCGTTTAAAATCAGACAATTTTTGTTATAATACTGTCATTCTATATATAGTTCGTATGATATATTCTTTAACTCCTAGAAAAAAATTACGTATAAATCTATGATACTAAAACTAACTAAAACGCCTAAATCCCCTATATTAGTCGGGTTTGGATATAATTCAAAAGGAGAAGAAAAAAAAAGATGAGGCAAAAGTATAATTGATGACTTGAGAATGATGGCCAAGATTATAATTAAGAGCCAACGATCTTTCAGATTTGTAAAATATTATTACAAAGAAAAAAATATCCCAATACTTGATGACCAAGAATACTAGAATAGTATTAAAAGATCCCAATTAAGGTGAAACCGCCCGAAACAAATACATACGATGGGTGCAAAAGATTACTGCTTTTAGACACCACGGCGTGACCATCAAGGACTAAAAGACCAGCTTTGATTTAACTGCTACATTAAGAAAGCCACGTGGACGAATATTGGTGGCGACAAGTGGGAGAGCGTTAGAGAGAACAAAGCAAAACCAAAGACGCCCCTAGTTTCTTACACTTGTCGACAAAGAAATTTACAATTTAAATTTTAATTATAAACACTAATTAATATTCCAGTGGCGTTTCTGTAATATGTACTTTTAATCCCATTTACCATCTATATATAAATCCTTCTCTGCTTCTCTCTTCTTACATCATCACACAATTCACAAATCACACAGAACTACTTAAACAAAAAAAAAAGATCCAAGTTCTTCACTGTTGATAATGTCTACCACCGGACAGATCATTCGATGCAAAGGTTTTTTTTTTGTTCTTTTATTGTTGTTGTTAATGATATTGTTATGAACTTATGATCATGAATCCACAGATTTTTTTATGTTGATATAACAAAAACGGTGTCGTTTTTGTTGCGAATACGCAGCTGCTGTGGCATGGGAAGCTGGAAAGCCACTGGTGATGGAGGAAGTAGAGGTTGCTCCACCGCAGAAACACGAAGTTCGTATCAAGATTCTCTTCACTTCTCTCTGTCACACCGATGTTTACTTCTGGGAAGCTAAGGTTTTATTTTAATTAATTAATTACTTCCTAAAAAACATAATCAAGTTCTAATTTTATTTTTTTTCATCAAAAACTCGATTTTTTATTTTTAAATTCCGCAGGGACAAACACCGTTGTTTCCTCGTATCTTCGGCCATGAAGCTGGAGGGTATTAACTTAAAACCAGAGTCTTCTTTCTTCATTTTGAGGGTTTAGAGTTTTAATTTGATGTTTGGTTCTTGCTTGGTTGTGTAGGATTGTTGAGAGTGTTGGAGAAGGAGTGACTGATCTTCAACCAGGAGATCATGTTTTACCCATCTTCACCGGAGAGTGTGGAGATTGTCCTCACTGTCACTCTGAGGAGTCCAACATGTGTGATCTTCTCAGGATCAACACCGAGCGAGGAGGGATGATTCACGACGGTGAATCAAGATTCTCCATCAAGGGCAAACCGATTCATCATTTCCTCGGGACATCAACGTTTAGCGAGTATACTGTGGTTCACTCTGGTCAGGTCGCTAAGATCAATCCAGATGCTCCTCTTGACAAAGTCTGTATCGTCAGCTGTGGTTTATCCACTGGGTTAGGAGCTACTTTGAATGTGGCTAAACCCAAAAAAGGTCAAAGTGTCGCTATCTTCGGACTCGGTGCTGTTGGTTTAGCCGCTGCAGAAGGTGCTAGAATTGCTGGTGCTTCTAGGATCATTGGTGTTGATCTCAACCCCAGCAGATTCGATCAAGGTAGTATAAAAGATAAAATAGTCTTGGGACTGTGTTGTTCTTCATTCTCCAGTTTTCGCTTACATCGAGCTTGATATGTTTGTTGTTGCAGCTAAGAAATTCGGTGTGACCGAATTTGTGAACCCAAAGGACCATGACAAACCAGTTCAACAGGTGATCGCTGAAATGACCAATGGTGGGGTGGACAGGAGTGTGGAGTGTACAGGAAGCGTTCAGGCCATGATTCAAGCATTTGAATGTGTTCATGATGTAAGCTTCCCCTTCACATTGATTCGGACCAAAACCAATCATATCTTACATTTTGCATATATGAACATATACGTTTGATGTTGTTTCAGGGCTGGGGTGTTGCGGTGCTAGTTGGTGTGCCAAGCAAAGACGATGCCTTCAAGTCTCATCCGATGAATTTCTTGAATGAGAGGACTCTTAAGGGTACTTTCTTTGGGAACTACAAACCCAAAACTGACATTCCCGGGGTTGTCGAAAAGTACATGAACAAGGTAATGAGAAGACCGGATCTTCTGATGCCAACCTTTGATTATATACCAATGTTCTGATGATTGTTTTATTTATGAAATTAGGAGCTGGAGCTTGAGAAATTCATCACTCACACAGTGCCATTCTCAGAGATCAACAAGGCCTTTGATTACATGTTGAAGGGAGAGAGTATCCGTTGCATCATCACGATGGGTGCTTGAAGCCATTCTCTAGCCAATGCTGATGTCTACTTGTGTTTTAGTTTGCCTTTATGCACTTAGAGCAATAAAAGAAACACATCTCCTACTACTTTTGGTTTTCACTGTTCTCTGTCTCAATAATCATTGTCGTGTCTAATCTATTACGTATCGATGTAATAGACTTTCTATTGAGATTTTAATATAAACTAAAAGACAATTCCTTATTACTGTGTTCTCTCAACATTCAGAATGCAAACGGACTAACCGTAGAGACTCGAAAGCCGTATGGAGTCGCCATTCTCTTTGTTTCTTGCTCAAAGGCCTGCCTTTGCCTGCCTTTTCTCGGTTTACTCGAATGTTAGCTATCCCCCAAACACATCTTTTGGTTTCCACATCGAAAGAAACCAGCCTGAAAATACCATCACCTTCAGTCTCACTGTCCTCGTTAGTGTACCTCACATACATGGGCCTATCCTTATACCGATCAAGATCCTGCGGAACTCTTACCACCCTTTCGACACCAGGAGATAAACCTGTGCAAAAAAGGTTCAAAACCTTTGTTGAGTCAATGAACCAAACTCCATGAGATAAGCTGATGTGAAAAGGAAATCAAAAGGCTAACTAATCAAGTAACCTCTAGAGAGATATTGTCCGGTATAGACTTGGCGAGTTCGGCTTCAGCCAATTTTGCTCGGTAGATTGTTGAATATGCTTCGATATCTTCCATTGTTGGGGAACCAAACTTGCTAGTGAGCCGCTCGATTCTCACTTGTATGGTTGAATTAGGCAGAGTCTTGAAGGCATAAATGCCTAACTCCCCTTCAAAAGACTCGCATACGCTCTCAGCTAATGCCAATGCTTCTTTGTCCCATAACGTTCCAGCAAGTTTAATGCCTCCTCCACCACCTCCATCTCCATCCTTCAAGAGATCAAATCCTTAGATAGAGAGATGCATAAAGGATTTATCTTTTCTTAAATTCAGGCGTAAGTAGACTTACATAGAGTTCTTCTTCCTCCTCGCTCTCATCGAATTCAAAGTCATCGTCGTCTTCGTCGTATTCACCATCCGTTAGTAACTCTGTAGAACCAAGAATGTCACCAGGAAAGTGTTTGATTATAAAATGGTTGAATTCGAACACCAAAATGGGAACCAAAACGCACCGTCTTGCATCTCTTCGGGAAGAACTAGCTCATCTTCTTCTTCTTCTTCTTCTTCATCTTGAAAGAGAGATTCTTCGACTTTGTTCGGATTAGGTTCAACGATACTCGTTTTCCTCTTACTCTTCTTCGCGTGAGTCACGAAGGAAGAGTTTGGAATCCGACGAAACGGCGCCGCCGGAAATCCAAAACGAAGACTCGTCGTTGAACGGAAACGATTGACGGCGGAAAGACTACTTATGCAAAAAGCAGGCAAAACTGAAGTTCTAAGACAAGATTGATTTGGTCGGAAACAACAAATCGAATCCATCTTCTCCGGCAAGTGAAGAACTGAAGAAGAGACTGGTTTCTCGATTCGTGAGGCCATTTTTTTTCGGTTAAAAAACACCGGTTCATCACTACAATCAATTTCAGATGTTCGGTTCGGTTCGGTTCGGTAGAATAAATAGAGTTGAATTTTATGTCCAACTTGAAGGTTGGGCTTCAAAGCAAGGGGATAGACTTCGCCAACTTGGAAGAGCTGTGCCGGAAAGAACAAGCTGTGGAACAAGCTTTCAAGGTATGGAAGACTCGCAGACCTGTGATCCCAGCAACCTGCGGCAAGTAGTAGGTCGTACCTTTCAACCAGCTTCATGGAGATATTGTGTAGTCTTTCCCGAACCAGTGTCTCCCACAATGACAAGAACCAACTTTGGCCCTATAAGCACAAAACAATCACATATATAGATAACTAAACCTTAATTGTAACTGTAACCAAAAAAAAAAAAAAA
>NC_025691.1:25141637-25157413 GCF_000633955.1 Camelina sativa
AAGAAGTCAAAAGTTGCAGAACCACCTGTGATCCCCACGCTTTGGACGAGAAGTTGGCAAAGATCCCATAAAACCAACACCAAGAACCAGATATTCTAAAACACCAAATAAAGGAAGTTAGACAGCTTAAGTAAGAGCCCGATTGAAGGCTAACAAGGCCATCTCCTTGACCATTGCTTGGGTGTAGTATTGGCTCGTAACCTGAGAGAGAGAGAGAGAGAGAGAGAGAGAGAGCAAACATTAATGAAATTTATTTCTCCAAAAACAACCCAATTGGGATGATTATTAGACTTGCGGTGGAGACGGACACAGCTTACCGAGTTCCATCCACCAAGGCACGAAATCCAGTACTGAGATGGTCGTATAATTTCTTGAATTTTTGCCACCAGTGTATCCTCCCCTTCTGCTGGGTCTTCTAACTTCTGAGACCTGCAATTTCCATATTCCGTTTGATTAGAGCGCTATGTAACAAATCCAAAGACTTGAGCAGTGGACGGCATGCCAGCATTCCAATGCTTCCTGTGATCATTGAAGCTTAACCGGATAATATATCAACAAAAATGGTCTCAAACTGCATATATATGAAACAATCACCCCATAGTAATTATTTACACAATTTTCAAAAGAATTATCAAGGCTGACTAGTTTGGCCAAAGATACCTGTTGGCGGGTCATCGCAGCATTGTCAACATACATATGTGACAGGCTGACAGCTCAACATCAGGATATTCAGAGGCTCTCTTACTCGTTTCGTCCATAAAATTGAGGCCTGCAGAGAACAAATTGCATANTGTAGTCTTACCGGAACCAGTGTCTCCCTCAATGAGAAGAACCAACTTTACCCTATAAGCACAAAGCAATCACATATAGATAATTAAATTTTAAATTGTAATAGTAACCAANCGTTTCCGAGCAGTCTCGAAGGCAACACGAGCAATTCTATCAATCTGAGTAACATAAGATATGCTTTAAAGGATTAGTCCATATGAGAGAGAGAGGAGGGTTTGCCAATAAAATAGAGGTCTGAGAACAAACCCTGAGCGAGCAAATTGGACCATAGATAGATAAGGACCCATGGCTTTGAGTTCGAAGCTCCAGGAACCCTAATTCTCCATACCTACAAGAGAAACATCATAAAACAAAAATCTCAGTCTCCATCTAAATTGTAAACAAGAAGCAAAAAACAACAACTTTAAAAAGACAAAATTCGACTCACAATGCATGTGCTTGCTTCGGTAAGAGTAACTTGATATTTCCTGCGGCTTGCTTTGTGTTGTAGCTACTGGTCTGGTTCTAATAGCTCTCTATCCTGCAATAATAAGAACAGTTAAAAAAGTAGTTGAACTTAAATAATAGTGAAGACCCCATTAGATCAAATGTATGAACTGTATGAACAAATATCAGATTCAGAATGAGAGAGATATACCTCAGCCATTTCATCTCTCTCTCTCTCTCTCTCTCTCTCTCTCTCTCTCTCTCTCTCTCCACAACCAACATACTAAACGGCATGGTGAAATAAAGCCTCATGAGCTCTTTCATCTGGGACTACCATATCCCATCATGTGTGAAAAATTTGCAGCAAAAGCCAAAGAATCATCTAATGGAATGATGCTACCATCCTTGTACATCCTGCAATGTTAATATATGAAACTAGAGGTCACAAAAACACAAAGCAGAGCCATGAACTACAAACCTGGCACAGCCGCACGATGAGACAACTCTTTTTGACAGCGCCTCAACTTGCTCTTTGCTCTTTCCTACATGGAAGTACACCTTTAATAAAAATCGCTTTTCAAGAAACAAAGGACAACTTTCACAGGAATAACACAACACACCAGTTTGTAAGAAATATATGTGTTTTAGTACTACATGCTGCAAGTAAGGGAAAGTAGTAGGTCGTACCTTTCAAACCAGCTCCATGGAGATATTGTGGTAATTGTGTAGTCTTACCGGAACCAGTGTCTCCCTCAATGAGAAGAACCAACTTTACCCTATAAGCACAAAGCAATCACATATAGATAATTAAATTTTAAATTGTAATAGTAACCAAAAAAAAAAAAGCAAATTCATCGATCCAATTTTTATTTGAACCAGTTTATGATTTGATACCTTTTTAAGCACGTAGGCGACGCAGAGAGGACAAATACAAGCCATCAAAACTGTCACCAACCGATAAAAGCATCCTCCTCCACAATCTAAAATTAACAGAGCCAAGTTGAGTTAAAAGTCGCATGAACATAAAAAACCTTGAATAATCAATTTAGAAACCAAACTCTAGAAGAGCAACATGAGTAAGAGAGTGATGATTGGAGCAAGGAACCCATGAGGACGCTTGAAGACAATAACATAGATTAGAATACTGATGACTGGATCATGGTTTGCTTCCAAAAGACTTGCAAAACGAAGAAAGAACCGTAAGGAACAAAACAAAACAAAACAAAAAAGAAGAAGTAAAAGACGTGTGAAGAGGAAGAAAAAAACANCAACTTGCTCTTTGCTCTTTCCTACATGGAAGTACACCTTTAATAAAAATCGCTTTTCAAGAAACAAAGGACAACTTTCACAGGAATAACACAACACACCAGTTTGTAAGAAATATATGTGTTTTAGTACTACATGCTGCAAGTAAGGGAAAGTAGTAGGTCGTACCTTTCAAACCAGCTCCATGGAGATATTGTGGTAATTGTGTAGTCTTACCGGAACCAGTGTCTCCCTCAATGAGAAGAACCAACTTTACCCTATAAGCACAAAGCAATCACATATAGATAATTAAATTTTAAATTGTAATAGTAACCAAAAAAAAAAAAGCAAATTCATCGATCCAATTTTTATTTGAACCAGTTTATGATTTGATACCTTTTTAAGCACGTAGGCGACGCAGAGAGGACAAATACAAGCCATCAAAACTGTCACCAACCGATAAAAGCATCCTCCTCCACAATCTAAAATTAACAGAGCCAAGTTGAGTTAAAAGTCGCATGAACATAAAAAACCTTGAATAATCAATTTAGAAACCAAACTCTAGAAGAGCAACATGAGTAAGAGAGTGATGATTGGAGCAAGGAACCCATGAGGACGCTTGAAGACAATAACATAGATTAGAATACTGATGACTGGATCATGGTTTGCTTCCAAAAGACTTGCAAAACGAAGAAAGAACCGTAAGGAACAAAACAAAACAAAACAAAAAAGAAGAAGTAAAAGACGTGTGAAGAGGAAGAAAAAAACACTTAAAGGCGTAGCACAGAGAAGAAGCGTGTCCATCAACGCCATCACTCTCATTGAAAAAAGTATCATCCAAAACCTGAAACAACATAACAACAAGTAAATAACATGAACATATATAACGCAACCGATGCAATGTAGATGTTAGGTAACCTGATCATACGCACTCCCCACAATGTTTTTTTTCTCTTCGAACCTCCCACCTGGTGCCTTATGATCTGCATCAAAGACAAACATAAATGTTTTTTTTTTCACTTTATATAGAACAGTTAAAAAAAAGAATAAGAATACCTGAAAGATGTAGCGCAAAGAAGACAAAAACGATCCATCAAAACCATCACCAACCGATCAAAGCATCTTTCCTCCACAATCTAAAATTAACAGAGCCAAGAAGAGTTAAAACTCGCATGAACATATATCATAAAAAAAGCCTAGAACGATTCAGTTTAGAAACCAAACCCTAGAAGAATAACATGAATAAGAGTGACAACGATCAGTCAAAGCCATCACCGATCAAAGCCTCCACGAATCTAAAGCAACAAAACAAAAAACGAAAGGTTAATAACATGTAACTAGAAAAAATCACCGAACCAAAGAGACAATACAGAATCAAATAGATCAAGGAACCTGTGAGAACGTGGCTGAAGACGTGGCAACATGGAGAAGAATACGCCATGATCATATCATAACTGGCTTCCAAAACACCTGCAAAAACGAAGAAAAAAACGTAAGGAACAAACAAAACAAAAAAGAAGTAAAAGACGTGTGTGAAGAGGAGGAAGAACAAAACCCTTTGAAGAAGTAGCACAGAGAAGAAGCGTGTCCATCAAAGCCATCACTCTCATCAATAAAAGCATCATCAAAAGCCTGAAACAACATAACAACAAGTAAATAGCATGAACATATATAAAGCAACCGATGCAATGTAGAAACCAAACCCTAGAAAAAAAATCAGTTAAGAGGAAGAAGACTACCTGAAGATGTAGCGCAGAGACAAAACGATCCATCAAAACCATCACCAGCCGATCAAAACATCCTCCTCCACTAAAATATAGGGTCTTAGGCTTAAAAGTTAAAACATACATGCCAACATCACTAGGAAGATCAGCGACATTACTGTTAACTGAAAAGTTCAATAACAAAAGAAACAAAGAACCAACACTAGCCAATATTAAATAAAACAACTGATATGCTAAAAGGTGTATAGATGTGAGGTAACCTGAAAGTTGAACTCAGAAATCAAACGCACTCCCACAATGTTTATTCTTTCTCTTCGAACCTCCCTCACAGTAATCCTGGTTCCTCATGATCTGCAACAAAGAGAGACAGGGATGTTTTTTCACTTATATAGAAAGAACAAAACAAAAATCGGTTAAGAGGAAGAATACTACTACCTGAAGATGTAGCCAAGAGAAGACCAAAAAGATCCATCAAATAAAACCATCAACATCAATAAGAAGAGTGTAGCTTTGAGGACTTGGTCTAAGACCTTCAAGGCAAACCAGCATAACCACGAGCAAGGATGTCAGCCTGTGGATATGCAATCAAAAAACACACACATAAAGGTACCAGCTTTATGAAGATAATGAATTCACATAGAAAAATAGTGTGACATCATAAAATAAGGCTAAATCAGACATACCTATATGTGGTGACACTACGCGAACAGGAACAACCAGCATCATTATCAATTCCACTTCGTCTCAGGTCCCTACAACAATAAAATTCCCAGTTAAGCAGATTGTTTTCAAAATTTAATATGAAGAGAAACACTGATCATTAACAAATTTCAAAGCAACACAAGGAACAAACAATAACACAAAATCATACACAAGTGAAGGATGATATGAAATAAAACCTGGAGGTGTTCTTCTTCTTCTGCTTCTTGGACGTTGGCTCATAGAATGGTGTCATTTATGGAATACGTTGTACATGCTCTCTACCTCCTTCAATGATGATCTCCTTGACCTGATTCACAAAATAATTAAACCTTTAAATTGTAACTGTAACCAAAAATAAAATAGAAAAGCAAATTCATCGATCAATCCGCAGAACCAGTTTATGTTGTTACCTTAAGCAAGCACGTTGGCGACGATAGTGTTCTGAATCACCAACGAGAGAGAGAGAGAGAGTCAAATAAATCAATCAACGCCCACCTGTTTCACAGAACAAAACTATATTCACACACTAACACTGTCAAAACCATATAGATTTATAAGACGAACACACAAAAAAAGAAAAAGATAGATACCTCTCTCTCTCTGACTTGTTTAGAAAGCAAATTCGACTCACAATTCATGGACTGGTTGAGTAGTAGATTCGAACCATCATCATGTTGCTCTCTTGTCGCCATTAGAACGATCTCTCTCTGTCATCTCTCAAATTTGTTGGGCTGGAACTCCCAAGGCCAATATTTTTCAAGAGCTGGGACAGACTCACTCTGAGCTTAAGCGCCGCACGAAGTTGCAAAGTTTCACCTTTGGGAGGACATGTTTACACTCTTTGGCCGCTCTAGCGGCAGTCCCATATCAGCTGAAAAGAGGAAGAGAAAATAGCATCAGAAAGATGAGTGTGGGTTATTCAAAGAGAATTGTCAATAGCACGAAAGTATGTCAGTGTATGTACCTGTGACCAGATGACGAGATTCCTTGAGACAGCCAAAAAGCACGGTGTAGTAGTATCTAAATCTGAAAGAAAAGGTGACTCTATTAATTATAACCAAGCTTCAGCAAAACAAGGCATGTGGTTAGTCAGGCTTAAGTGATAACGATGCAGTTTTGTACCTTTTTTTCGGTCAGACGATAATAGTTCAGCAGCACTACGCTATGAGCATCAACGTTAGGCCATGGGTGGTTCTTGACGAAACTTGCCATGGTCTGTATACCTGTAATTGGTCAAACACCATCAATCCAATAGAATCAGTTTTAGTTCTTGAAAGTATCTCCGGCGATCTGCAAATAGAGAATAAGAAGAAGAACCATCAGATGCTAATTTTTAATTCTAATAGAAAGAGCCAAAGAGAAAACCCCTTAAGAAAAACCCTAGAATTGTTATACCTTTACTTGCTCGATCAAATCAGATAAGAGCTGGAGAAGAAGAAGAAGTTTGGGTCATCATCAACCCTAAGGCTAAGCAAAGCAGAAGTTTGTTTACCTCTGTGCTTGCTTCGGTAGGATTAACTTGTTATCTCCTGAGGCTTAATTTGTGTTGTAGCTACTGTTTCTAACACGGCACTTTATCCTGCAATAACAAGAATGGTTAAAAGAAGTAGTTGAACTTAAACAATAGTGATGGATGATTTGAAACAAAACCTTGAGGGTTCTTCTTCTTCTTCTTGGACGTTTGCTCATGGTCCCATTCATGGAAGTTGAACATGGTCTCTAGTCTTGAATGATGATCTTCCTGCAGTCAGTGAGACAATCAACACATGAAAATAAAAATGGTTAAAAAAATTTTAGTCAATAGTGACGGATGATTTGAAACAAAACCTTGAGGGGTTCTTCTTCTTCTTCTTCTTAG
This sequence comes from Camelina sativa, assembly GCF_000633955.1. NCBI lineage: Eukaryota > Viridiplantae > Streptophyta > Magnoliopsida > Brassicales > Brassicaceae > Camelina > Camelina sativa. Next base: position 25,148,382 of record NC_025691.1, read on the forward strand.
ACGTTGCTCATGGTCCCACTCATGGATTGGTAGAGCTAGCTAGCAGCTATGTTTGTGACACTCGTTTCCCTACAATTAGTGAGACAATCAATCAACACATCAAATTAAAAAAAGAAACCATCTAGAATCAGTCAAATAAGTAATAAGATGAGAGTAGTTAAAGAGAAATACGCCATGGAAACAACAAGGTCCTCCCATCCTCATTTGCACCATATCTGAATTCATCAAGAAGAAAAAAGATAGAATTCAGTTGCATAACCTGAATTAAGCTCAATCAAACGTCAAAGGAAAAGTTGCGCAACCTGTGATTCCCACGCTTTGGACGAGAAGTTGCCAAAGATGCCGTAAAACCCCACACTAAGAACCGGATATCCTGAAACACCAGATAAAAAAGAAGTTAGACCAATCGAACACGAAACAACAACGATGGTGGTGAAGTGAGGAATGAAACCAAATTATCTGCGAAGATGTAAAAAGGCAAACCTCTGGTTAAGAGCCCGATTGAAGGATAACAAGGCCATCTCCTTGGCCATTGCTTGACTGCAGCGTTGCTCGGAACCTATGAGAGAGAGTGCAAACAAAATCATCAGGTGATAGATAGTCAATGGAGAAGAGAAGAGGATTTGCCAATAAAATAGAGGTCTGAGAACAAACCCTGATCAGTGATGGAATGACTACAAGAGTGTCAATAAGAAGAGAGTGTACCTTTGGGAAGACTTGGTCTAAGACCTTCAAGGCAAACCAGCAAAACCACGAACAAGGATGTCAGCCTGTGGATATGCAATCAAAGCGCACACATAAAGGTACCACGAATTCACATAAAAAAATAGTGTGACATCATAAAATAAGGCTAACTCAGACATACCTATAGGAATGTGGTGACACTAGGAGAACAGGAACAGCCAGCACCATTATCAATTCCACTTCGTCTCAGGTCCCTACAACAATAAAATTCCAAGTTAAGCAGATTGCAAATTGTTTTCAAATTCAATATGGAGAGAAACACTGAACATAAAGATATCTAAAATCAACGCAAGGAACAAATAATAAGACAAAAAAATCAGACATAAGTGAAGGATGATATGAAAACAAAACCTGGAGGTGTTCTTCTTCTTCATCATCGTGTTGGACGTTGGCTCATGGAATGGTGTCATTCAATGGAATTAGTTGTACATGGTCTCTACCTTCCTTGAATGATGATGATCTCCTTGATCTGATTCACAAAATAATTAAACCTTAAAATTGTAATAGTAACTAAAAAAAGAAAACCAACAACAACTAAAGTACTTAAAAAAGCAAATTCATCAATAAAATCAGTAGAACCAGTTTATGTTGTTACCTTAAGCAAGCACGTAGGCGACGATTGTGTCCTGATTTCTGAATCATCAAAGAGAGAGAGAGAGAGAGAGTCAAATAAATCAATCAACGCCCAATGAGTTTTGTTTCACAGAACCAAAACTATAATTAAAGCGAAAGATAGAGATTTAGAAGAAGAAGGACCAAGGAGAGGTACCTCTTATCAATACTGAAAGCTCAGATCAGTCCTCACTCGTCACTCCTCACTCCTGAGTCCTCCGTAGTCCGTTTTGGGAACAATGTCCAAGGAAATTGAAGGAGACGACGCTGCAAAACGACAACGTCTCATCAACTAATGGACCCTAAAAGAAGAAATAAAGAATTATGGTGGGCCAATTAACACTCACCAGAGCCCAATTCCCAGAATTCTTAAACGGTTTAAAATAAGCGATGGAGAAGAAGCGTTTCCATCAAAGCCAATCTCTGAGATGATCCATAAAAACATAATCGGATCCAAAACCCTGAAATAAGTACAAAACGACAATGAAAAAATCACATCCCCTAATATATATAGCGCAAGCAACCGATGGCAATGTTTAAAAACCAAACCCTAGAAAAACATTAGTATAGATGTGAAGTAACCAGACAACTCGAAGTTATATACTCTCAAACCATCCTTACCTCCAACAAGGTCCGTAACCTCCACGATCAAACACAAGCAAAGAAAAACATTAGCTGAGCTGTGTGAACAGCAAGAATATAACAAAGGGAAAGAGGAGACTGTCAAAGAGCCAACAGGGAGCAACGACAGATCAAAGGCATCCTTCAAGTTCAAGATAAACTGAGACATAAAACAGAACAAAGGTTAACTTGTGGTTGTAATGAAGACGGATGATAATTAAAATATGTTGCACAGAAGAAACCTTAAAGAGATGACAGACCAAAGGCTTAGATTTACCATATCAGTCCTCCCAGTGCCTTCACGATCTGCATCAAAGAGAAATACATTCTCGTTAAAAAGACATATTGAATACCAAAAGATAGTAAAAAAAGGACAAAGTTTAAGAATAATTAAACCGTGTAGCCGTGTAAGAAAGAATCTGTGGATCATCGATCTCTTATCTGAATGTTGGTTCTCTGCTTAGGAATCCTGGTTCCTCGTGCTCTGCATCAAAGAGAGACATTAGCTGATCTAAAAACACTTAAATAAAATAAAAGGGAAAAGGAGACCGTCAAAGAGGTAACAGGATCCGACACGACGACGACAGATCAAAGGCATCCTTCAAGTTCACGATAAACTGAGACATAAAACAGAACAATGGTGGAGTTATGGTTGTAATAAACAAGTTAATGAAAAGATGAAAAAGACTACCTGAAGATGTAGCGCAGAGAAAGCAAAAACGATCCATCAAAACGATCACCAACCGATCAAAGCATCCTCCTTCCTCCACAATCTAAAATATTAACAGACCCAAGAAGAAGAGCATTGAACGATTCAATTTAGAAAATTAACAAACCCTAGAAGAATATCATGAATTAGAGTGACAACGATCAGTCAAAGCCATCACCGATATCAAAGCCTCCACAAACCTAAACCAACAAAACAAAAAACGAAAAGTTAATAACATGTAATTAGAAAAAAACCACCGAACCAAAGAGACAATACAGAATCAAATAGAGATGGGTTTAGATCAAGGAACCTGCGAGAACGCCATGATCATATCATACCTGACTAAACACCTGCAAAAACCATAAGGAACATGAACAAAAAGAATAAGTAAAAGGCGTGTGTGAAGAGGAAAAAGAAAACCCTTTGAAGAAGTACCACAGAGAGGAAGCGTGTCCATCAAAGCCATGATCACTCTCATCATCCAAAACCTGAAACAACATAACAGCATGTAAATAGCATGAACATATATAAAGCAAACCTATGCAATTTAGAAACCAAACCCTAGAAAATCCAATGATCGATCGGTTCAAAAAAAAAAAACAGAGACTGAGTTTTAGAAGAAGAAGAAGAACAAAACCCCCTGAAGACGTCGTTAGCACGGAGAAGAAGCGTTTCCCTTCAATCACGCATCATCCAAAACCTGAAATAAGTACGTAACGACAAGTAATTCAATCACATGAACATATATAAAGCAAAGCAACCGATGCGCAATATTTAAAAAACCAAACCCTAGAAAAAGCGAGTGAAATCTGCTATTAAAAAAAAGAAATCTGCTAGAAACCACCAAACCCTAGAAAAAGACAAAGGTGAAAATCCAATAGAAAGAAAAAGAAACAGAGACGAGTTAAGAAGAATGTGACCGACCACCACCGTACGCTCGGAGTCGGAGTGACCGTTGTACAGAGAGAGAGAGGAACTAAGAAGAAAATAAGGAAAGATGTGATGATGTGAAAAAAGAGTGAGAGAGCCTTCTTTTATAGATTACATTGTCGGTTTAGCTAATTTCCTTTTTTTTTCTTTTCCAATTTCCTTCTATTGATATGTTTATTAATATTTTTTCCTTATTATTTTCGAATAGGCTCCCAAGTGTTGTAATACATAATTTATTCGAAACAACTCGAAAACATTCTTGACACAAATCAATTTTGACGGTTCGGTTAGTCAGTTACGGTTCAACAGACCCGGTTCTACATAACCTGGTGAATGGCAACAATACCACTCTTTGCTTTAAAACCTGAATGCGAATCTAACTCTTCCTGTAAATTCTTCATTTGTCTTTCCTTCCTCATGATTACATCGTTTCAGGGATTCATCTTTGATATACAAGGTTTCAAGCTGATTAAAGCAAAGAGTGGTATTGTTGCCAACTCACATTTGGTTAGTGAGAGTAACTTTTGTACCAAACCAAACCCAATAAAGCCAAAAGAATTCACAGGGCAGAGAGAGCAGGTTTATGCGACGGTGATGAAGTGGTGGTGGTGGTCGAAGAATTATCAGTAGAGTTTGTCTCACCCCAATGCCAAAGCATACTCTCCCAAAAACAGAAATCTTCGTAACAAGTCTTAAGTCTCTCATCTTTGATCTTTATCTTCCAGTGTCCATCCTTGTAATTCCCTTTCTCTGCTTGTCTCCTATCCCACTCAAGTTGCGCCTTCTGTTTCGATCTTAGTAGACAGAACTTGTGCAAATTCTCAGGCATTGCGTCGTGAACTCTCCACCAGGTTTTATGTGCTTCGTCACTTGCGAATTCCTGGAATATATCCACATTCCAGTTGCAATCATAGTCTCTGAAGCATAACCAAGGTTTGTTATAGCCGAGGTAATGAAGAACATAGAGGATCGGAGGATCAGCTCCAAATAGACTCGTCTTCATTTTCTTGATCTCAGGTTCGTCTCCTTCCCAGAAATGCTTCAAGAAATTCATGTGTTTCGGAATCCTGTGCCACCATGTGAATATCTCGTTAAGGTAACCTTGGTCTCCTCCGTTGTAAGACACAACTTCATTGATGTTATCCATTAGTAACTGGAATGTTGAATTAGATGGCTCAACCACCATTAGACCGGAGTTGAAGAGCGTAGCATTGTTTCCAATTGCGGATATCTCAGGGAACTCGAAGAGGAAATCAATGTTTCTAAGGATAAGCATGTCTGCATCGATGAAGATGATCTTGCTGTATTCAGTCAATTGCCAAAGACGGAACTTACTGTAGTTCCATTCGTTATATGCATTTGGTACAGCATTCGGGTTCCTGATTCTTTGAAACATTTGAATCTTCCATCCAGCAGCTTGCAAGCCACTTTTATGGTACTCACTTATCGAATCATCGACAAGTATGACCAGATCACGAGTAGAGCCTGACATTCGAATGCTCTGCGCAGCTGCAATGGCTCCACAGACATAAAATTGAGCAGAGTGCAAGATAGTCGCATAAGCTTCTTTCTTTGCACTTGCGGAGTAGAAATTATCTGCAATTGAAGTTATCATAATCAGCATACGAGTATAGATGCTAAACTAGCTGAAAACAGAAGACGAAGAAGCTTACTACTGACCTTTAGCTTGAAGAGGAACAGAAAGTTCACAGGAGCCAACAGGAAGCTGTAACTTTTGTCTTAACTGGTGAAGGCTAGGCTTATACAGCCATATGTTTCCTTGACGGGCAACAAGTTCTTGACCGGTAAAAAGATTCGGGATTGGAAAGCAATCAGATACCAAAATCACATGAACATCATGAAGCCCTTTAGAAGAAGCCGCTACTCGAGCTGCTGCGAGTTGTAAATGCAATCGAGCAACATCTCTTGACCACTTTCCTAATTTGTCACACGGAAGCTTGGCAATGACAAGATCGATCCGAGGCTTACCAGGAACTTGAATCAAAGGAAGAGAAGGACAAGTAGGGACTTCGAATTCTTCTACTTCGTCAATCCATTCAGGGTATAGAGATTCCCATGTAATGTTCTTTGCAGCATAGTCTAGACGCAAAGCTACATGATCACAGTCAGATTTCATAACCTCCTTGAATCGAACAATCTCGTTATCATTAAGATTTACAAGCCCAATTCCTTGATACTCGCTTCTACCAAATAAGTACTTGTCAACAAGATTTGACATATGGTTCCAGTTGATCTCAGCTGTAGCAACATAGCGAGGATCAGTAGTAACACCAAAACTTGTTGGAGTTTCAGCAATTTGTAGCGGTGGATAACGAAATCGGTAGATCGTGAACAGAGCTCCAAGCATTATACAAATCAACACAAGTTTCAGAGTAGAGAACTTGACACCCTTTTCAATCCTTTGGAATCTCCTCCTACTTGTCTTCTCACTACACAAAACATGAAAATTAAAACACGAAGCAGTGATTATATATATACATACACAGAGATCGCTTGTGAAACACATTCCAGAATCAAAATCAAAGATCGAAGATCTGATTTCAAAAAAGTCAACCATGTGTGTGAAGCTTACTAAGTTAACTAACTATAGTCTATACTCTATAGTGTTGATCAAACTCGAGAAACTAATGAAGAAGAAGAGGAAGACGAAGACTAACGTGGAGAAGGAGAGACGATGTCTTGACTCCATGGGACTTGAGGAAGGTATCATTGTCTCCGTGAGATCAGGGCCGGTTTCGAGAATTTCATAATCGCCTGATGATGAAGCAGCGAAGAGACATTTTAGGGATTTTGAAAATTAGATTTTGGACGGAAGGTTAGAGACAAAACGATGCGTATTAACAAAATGAGTGATTGAAACCATTCGTTTTTGCGAAATAGCCCCTTTACGTTTTAGGTTTTTCTTATTTTTAACCCTGATCTATTTTTACTATTCTTTGACCCTTTTCTTTCTAAACCTGGGATAGTCAAAACTCAAAAGTAAGGAATGCAATGCAAAAATATCTCGTCAAGCTAAAAAATGTGTCACTGCTAACTAATAAGTATCCTTCTTCTGTTGTAGGGTATTTAACATTTGTTGTAATTAAGTTTGTAATAATAGCAATTAAAAATTTTAAAAATTAAAAACATCTACATAATATTTCACACTTAATATAGATATTTACAATAATTTTTAAGATTTAAAATAATGATTCTCTTATTATCTTTGTTTTAAAAAATTTTTTGACTCATGATATAATACAAAAAGTTAATAATATATATATATATATATGTATATATATTAAATTGATGCATATGTTGTGATTCAACTTTTTGTAAATGGACATATATTACACATTTAATAAAGGAAAAAATGTGTTCAACATCATACATCGGCTATAATTCAATGATTAAAAGTTGAATCTAAATCTAAAACTTAACTTAACAAGCATCAAAAATTAAAAGTTTGTAATGGTTTAGTTCAACATCTAGATTAACTAAACCTTTAAAAGGTTTTCATATATTATTTTTGATATACTTATACTTTATAAATATATATATATATATATATATATAAACATTTAAACTTATAAAAAGGTATTTTGGAAATGGTTAAATGGCGGGACGAGTTTGGATCAACATTAATATAAATTTAAAATACCATTAATCCAAAACAAAAACAAAAAATATCATTAATTCATGTACCATTGTTTTATTATTTTTTTAGCACCACCAATATTAGAATATTATATATGTTAAACTAAATTAATTTAATTATGATTATATCAAAGAAAGTTATTCCCATGTTGAATCTTAAAAAATCATGTAAAAATTATTGGTTAATGATAATCTTTTGGTATAAAAGAGCCTAGTCAACATAAATCTACATAACTAGGAAACAAATCATATATTTCTGTATATTTTGCATTTAAGATATATATATATATATATATATATATATGTATGTTAGCATAAATATATATCCTAGTATATATGTATGTTTGTCTCTAAATTTGATATATATATATATATATATATATATATATATATATATATGTTAGGATAAATCATCTTTAGACATTCATATAATTTTATTTGTCCCAAAATATTCGAATATACCAACATCCAGTGATCCACCGAAAGAATATGGCTTCAATCAAGCACTTCTTTCTCATGTTTATTTGTTTTAGTGTTCTCTTAACCTCAGGTTATTTTCTAACTGTCACCTTTCACCTTTCACCTTCCAGTTCTAGCCTTATTATACTTTGTAGATTCAAAACTGTAAACATGCAAAAGTGTTAATCATTCATTATCATTTGATCCATGAATCAATAATTACTAACACTTACATGCACATTGAAATATATTTTTTTGTTAACATCAATATATTGTTAATTATTTGGATGATTCAAAGAAACCAAGCCAAAATAATATTATTTACATAAGACATAAGTTACAGTTTTTCATGCTAAATTATTAGTTTTAATACTAGTTCATCGTGAAATGAAAAACTATCGAAAGAAGAAAAATACTCCTAATCTATTTCGTTTAGTTTGAATTAGAAAATATATTCATCAACAATTGATTACATAGTTCAATCTTTTCCTTTAATTAAGATTGTTTCATTTATCTCTTAACGAAAAGAAAAAAACTACTTTTGCTTGGACAGGATCGGCCGACTCTCAATTGCACGATTGCGATCCCACGTTGAAAAGCGAAGATTGCAACAAAGAATGTAAGAGGTTTGGTCATCCGGGAGGCTATTGTGGACCTGATAGAGCTGAACCACTTTTAAGCATGTGCTATTGTAAAGATAAAAAAGCTTAATAATGCATAAGATAAAAAGTAACTAAGGTGCCGGATATGTATCATTTATCAGCTTCTTATAGCTTGACTGATTCTCCCGCTAGCTCCCGCAAACGCTTGTTAGCGTTTGAGGCCAATCACACAAATCGCTTCCAATCGCTCCCAGTCACTTCCAATCGCTCCCAACCGTTGAATTTCAAAAGCTGGTTCCCGCAAGCGTTTGCGGTTGGAATTAAAAAAAAAAAAAACCAACGATATTTTTTTTTCTATCTTCTATATATGTTTAACACCTTCTCAACCCTAATCAAGCCGTAACCCTAGTCTCTCAAACCTCCAAATTATGGCGTCAACCCAAGGTGATGAAAATCAAGATGGAAACGTAAGTATTGATCAATCTCTTTTATCATTCATTATATGTTATATATGTGTAACTCTTTCTATTTTTTTCATAGCATCATCTTTTTCATTCTATATATTGTTTTGAGTTTGGTGATTGAATATATGTCTCAACTTGTTTTCTCGAATAGAAAATTAGCTGGTCAGACGACATGACTCGTTTGTTGTTAGATTTGATAACGCTAGAGAAACAAGCTGGAAATTCTAGAGGCAA
>NC_025691.1:25158262-25158798 GCF_000633955.1 Camelina sativa
CACCTTCTCAACCCTAATCAAGCCGTAACCCTAGTCTCTCAAACCTCCAAATTATGGCGTCAACCCAAGGTGATGAAAATCAAGATGGAAACGTAAGTATTGATCAATCTCTTTTATCATTCATTATATTGTTATATATGTGTTACTCTTTCTATTTTTTTCATAGCATCATCTTTTTCATTCTATATATTGTTTTGAGTTTGGTGATTGAATATATGTCTCAACTTGTTTTCTCAAATAGAAATTAGCTGGTCAGACGAGATGACTCGTTTGTTGTTAGATTTGATAACGCTAGAGAAACAAGCTGGAAATTCTAGAGGCAAAAGTTTGAGTGAGAAAGGAAAAGAAAATGTTCTTACAGAATTTAGAAAGGAATTTCCACTAACCTTAAACTGGAACAAAATTAAGAATAGACTTGATACTTTAAAGAGGCAATATGAACTGTATCGTAAAATCACGTTTGGAGCAACTGGACTAGGAGTTCATCCCAGGACAGGAAGTCTTGATGCCCCTGATCATTGGTGGAAAGATAAAAT